>NC_040022.1:14103676-14322856 GCF_000972845.2 Larimichthys crocea
TGGAACATGGCATTCAGTTCTCATGATACATCCATGAGTACACCTTGAAAAGGCACCCTCATACTAAATACCAGCAGGGAAAGTGTTATCAAAGTATATGTCCAATTCATATGTACATTCCTGTTCTTTATAGGTTTGCACATGTAAATTAAGATGATGTTGCTCACTGTATGTACGTATGAATGTATGTAGACCAACCAATCAAAAAAACAGAGAGAAAACAACTGAAAGAGGCATAAAGTCAAAGACTTGGGTGTTGATTCACAGTGGGCTTTTTGTTAACACCCAAAATATTGTTTGTTAGAGCTTTAATTGGAAAAATGTTTAACTTGAGTGATGGAAAAAAAAAAATGTAGGCGACCGAGAGAAACTGAAAAGAATCCTTAACAACAAAGAGGAGACAACAGCAAACATTATTTGACGATGACAAAGAAATCTTCATCGGGAAAGCTCATAAACAAAAAAACTGCACAGTCACCATACATACAAAGTTTTCCAAGTTTTGTGGTTCAAAATGGTTCAAGATTGTGTAAGCAGTAGTTTGGATTGATGTCAGCCACCACAGGGACAAGTGTGTGTCCGTGTGTTTGTGTGCCTCAGTGTGTGTGGTCCTGACCTGTCCAGAGATCCTGGCTGTTGAAAGGCCAAAGTGTCTCTGCCTCTCCAGCTGACTCCACTCTGCTGTCGCCTGTGTGTGTGTGTGTGTGTGTCTGTGTGTGGGGATCATGCAGGCGCATGTTTTTTTTTTTTTCTCTCTCTCTCTATTTGTGTCTATGTGTGCATACTTGTGTGCTCTGTTTCTGAACATGTGTGCGAGCTTGCCTGTGTGTGTGTGTGTGTGTGATAAAGGGAGAAGAGAGTTGAAAGGTCTCCGAGTCTCAGTGTCAGTAGATCTCCTGCAGACACCTCCAAGTTGCCGTGGCTGCTTCCTGTCGCCACGTCCAGACCAGGTTATGCTGGGAGTTACCTCTAGGTCAACTACATGACCTTTGACCCCACTGATACTAGCCCTCGCCACACACACGCACACACACACACACACACACATACAGAGACATCCACTCGGCTAAACATTAAACCACAGCGTTCATTTATTGAAAACTCAAATGAATATTTTAATATTTTGTAACTTGTGCTGTAGTGGACTCTTAACTTCTGTGTCTTCATTTAGAGTATGTTTTGTTGTTCAGCAGAAGTTGCCTCTGATATTGCCTCACATCATCCCTTTTTTCTTCAGTCTGTCCATCATCCCCCATCCACCTTTATTTTTTTTTTTACTGCCTTTTTCTTTTTCTGTCTTTGTTTTTGACAGTGGTTGTTGATTCTTGCTCATGTGTTTTTCTTCCTTATTTAATACTCCCCCCCGCTTTCTTTTCTTTTCTGTCTTCCCTCCGTCACAGACAGAGTAAAGATGTCTCTGTCATTAAGGCGGCTGGTGCTAATGGTGGGATTAGTTCTCATGCTGACAGCCTTCATCACTGGACAGACAGATGGATACCGCACACAGACACACAAATGTGGGGCGCACCCACATGTAAACACACATACACACATGCAGACAAGTATCATCAGTGGAGGCCAGTTAAAATGACTGATGTAGGTTCTGTGCTCCCTGCTGTTGGTGGTAGAGTAAGTGATATGTCTGTGGAATTCACAAGCTGTGTTGATATACATTTTAAAACATATATTGGTTTACAGATTATTACATAGCTGCACATACTTTGAGTTTTAGTTCATGATGGAAATAACCTTTGGAGGGTGAAATGCTAAAAGAATATTCTCTCTCTGTCGTTCTTCCAAATGATCAAGTGTTTCTTTTAAACAAAACCTTAGAGTTTTGGAATTCAAGCACAGAGATCCTTGTTTTCTCTGTGTCATTGTGATTTTAAAGTGGTTGCTGTTATTGGATCAGTCTATAAAGTGCACAAAAGCTAGCCTAGTTCTGGGTAAAAGAGGAAAGTAGAAGGTTATTTATGTGATATCATGTCAGTTTCTGCCAGGAGAATGATAGAAAAAATGAACCTGGCCTGGAAACCAACATATTTGAATATTTGCAAGGTTCAGGGTGGCCTCGATTTGCTGTACTCACATCACTCACACAGGATGAAAAGTAAATACTTCAGATATGTCATCTGTCAAGCACTTAAATGGTCCTTAAAACAATAAATGGAAAGTCTAGTCCTGATTTTTTTCAGATACTTTTAGCAAACACAGGCTTGCTGTTTCTTCCAACATGTTGTGACATTCACAGACCGTAATGCCATATTGTATTTCTCTTGACATGAATCCAAAACTTTTAAACAATAATCATTGTGTCTCTTAATGTAAGACTGTAGTCTGAGATGCAATGATCGTACAATCAGAGCAATGTGTAAAAAGCTCACCGAAGGAGCTATGAGTCATGATATGGATTTATTGCAAATCTTTATTGAAATTATAATAGGAAATGCATTGCTGTTTATTGAAGCAATATTAAATAATGTAGACATGCAAAGAATTAATTTTAGGTCCTCTGTGTCATTAGTGTGATCGTTGATTGGAAAATTCACCTGAATATTTAATATTTCTGCACAATCGTCTGTAATGTCACAACTTTTCACTTATTTGTTTGCATTCATCGCTGTGATATTGTTGCACATGTAGCGATATTTCTGCAGCTAAAGGGGAAGGCACGGCAACTTGTATATAAACCTTTTTTTTTAAATAAAGACCACATTCAAACAACAAATTGGATCATCTGAGGAGAAACAGACACATTCCTAAACAAAAACACTGTCACTGGAGTTTCAGCCACTTTAACGCAGGCCCTGCAAGTGTTTGTGTGGGTTTGGCTTCTATACAAGCAGAGCTAAACTTGGAAGAGCTCACTGTTGTCTGTCCATATGTCTGTCTAAAAAATCCTGCTTAGTGAGCCAGTTTCTGTTGTGACTGTTGAAAATAACAGTCCAAACTCTCGTGTCTTGAGGTGTTTATGTGGAGCATTGTCGCCACATTAATTTATGTATAGTCTGCATGCATGCATGCCGAGATGACTGTTGTGAGGGAACAAACCTCACTTTGTAAACACAACTCACCCTTCAAACTGCATTTCTGTGTTTTTGTGGGGTCTTGTGTGTGAGTGTGTGTGAGTGTGTGCACGCTCACATAGGAAATATTTGCAAAATCACAACAGGTGGGAAGATTTAGTTCCAAAATACAAGTGCAAGCCAAAAAAAATCTTTTTGAAAGCCTGAAATCTTTTTTACTGAAGCAATTATAGTCAACGCAGCACAGCAGATCCAGTAAGTTATGGTCATTTTGCCCTAATCTACTCACTTTTCTTCTTCTCTTTTCAACCTCCCTCTTCAGACAGACATCCTGGTGGTGAGTTGTGACCTGATAACCGATGTGGCGCTTCACGAGGTGGTTGATCTGTTCAGAGCCTACAATGCAACACTGGCTATGCTAATGAGCAAAGCCCATGAATTCACAGAGACAGTCCCGGGTCAGAAAGGCAAGAAGAAAACAGGTAACGGGAAAAATGGCTTGTGGTAAAATGAGATTTTTGCATAGATGACTGTGGTCATGTATGACATGGTTCTGATATGGAGGAAAAGAAACAAGACTTCCTCATATGTTTGAAGTCTGTGTGAAGGAAATTCTGAGATTTCTTTCAAAATACAATAAATATGTTGGAAAATAGTTGCTGAAAACATGAAAAGACTTTGAACGATACATAACTGAAATGTGGAGTTAGAGGTTTAAACAGTTTTTCACCAGTTTTCAGTCCAAGATTCTTTGGGTGGTCCTAAATGGTGGCTCGATGACACGCTGAGGCCACCCTGAGCATACCCCTGCACCTCTAGCAGAGAGGTTAGAGTTTCAAAGTCAGTCATGTCATTTTCTGAACTCATCTGACACGTTTCAATCGCTTCAAATTCTTTACCTGATTTTGACACCTAATTTCATAAATTGACAATATTTTTAATCTTCCATATTTGGCTGAGTGGTTAATAAGACTTTCTTCTTTGGTCTGATAAACTCATATATATTCTTACTTTACACAGACTTTATGCAAAGCGAATATGTTAAAGAGTGTCTTATTTTGTGTTAACACTAAATATTGTTTTTTTTTTTTTTTTTCACCAGCTGAGCAGAGAGACTTTGTGGGAGTCGATCAGTCAGGGAAGAGACTGCTGTTCATGGCCAATGAGGCCGATCTAGAGGACGGGCTATCGATTAGGAAGTCTATCGTGAGAAAGTAAGTAATTTAACAGCAGTCCGTCTTGTGTTTTCATTGGGACTTCTTCAGTAGATAGTAGTTTCAGTGAAATCTGTTCATATCAAGGTCTGTGGATACGTCTAGTGCAACTTTTTCATATGTTCGTGGCTGTAAATTAGGGGAAGTAGCCCTTTAACAATGAGCGCAACATGCAGACAAATTGTACTGCATGTTGACTGATTTATACGTTGGATTATGTGAATTATAATAAAGCTCTTTGACGTTCAGATTGAACTAATCTTCTAACATGAGACTTAATTTTTTACCAGCCACTGCTGGCAATTTTGCCAGAGGAAATTATATCTGTCATCTCAACTGTTATCACTCATATCTAATTACCATTAATTGCATACATTGCTAAACCTGTGCATTATGTTGTCAGTGGAGGATTCTCAGTGGAGATCATTTACTGGGGTTTGACTGATGGTAAATATGTCCTGCACATCTGTAGTTTCTAGTTAGGAGAGCAGATGTTTTGGTTTCTAATCAGAGTCGGTGTGTTTTAGGCTGAAGGTTTTGTGGTGGGTGTGTGGGATTTTTGTTACAGGAAGAGTACTCTAGGTAGGTTTTCGTTTCTGAGTCCTAAAATGCATGTATGTGTGAGAGCGGGTGTTTTGGGAGCTCGTAAATACTTCATGGAGCCAAAGCCACTGTAAATTCTAGCCAATAAGAGGGGGGCCTGAGCAGCTGCTTGTTCAGACACACACTCAAAGATATATATATATATATATATATATATATATATATACTATATCTATATATATATATATATATATCTTTTACACATACACAGAAATGCTTATATGAACACACGTAACACGACCTCGAGATGGACATTGATGGAGAGAAAACACTCACGCTTTGTCACAGTGTTATGGAAACACAAGCCCACAGCTAAACATTTATGACTTACATCGAAAGACTTATAACATTTAAATCACCTCTGATCATTTATACACGCACACACCCGTCACACAACCACACGAAACAGACTGAAAAAGTCTCTTGACATGCAGTATTTACAGCCTAACGTAGTAACAGAATAAATATCTGGATTTTTGTGACCCGCCCAAGGTAGTTTCAGAAGACCTCGCTGTTCAGCACCAGTTCAGTCTGTTTAGTCAAAGATCACTGTCGCTGCACACACACACACACACACACACTACAGGTATCTGCCTTTGTAATTTGTATTTTCCATATGCACACTGCCTCGTTCGTGAAACATTTCGACTCAGCAGTTGGATCTTACCTTAGTCGTTTGCACAAAAAGACATTGTTGCCTCAAGTCAGATTTTGTGCTGACACAGCATCCACAGCACTTGACTCTTCTCAGTGGCCTGCCAGTCCACTGTTCATTCAAAACAACAATACTATTGCATAATGTGTGACAGAAACGACAGGCCTGTTAAAACCGAACAATAGATCCCAAACTTTTGACATCTTTTGCGGACAGTCTCTTCGCCGTCTTCCATAGCGCCAGCTTTTTGACTCTGAGTCACGTGTTTATAGTTCGTGTTGAACACGATCCCCGGGGCAGAACGCAAGTTACTACTTAAACGAAATTAATAATTAAACAAATACTCGAGGCAAAAATAAATTATTTGAGGATTTTTTTGTACTCAAATTAGTACTCGTTGCAGCTCTACTCCACTCTCTGTATTATTATTTTTTTCTCCTTTCCCTTCTGTGCGGTTTCCACATGGTTGGAGTGTGTTAGCTCAAAACATTCTGCACATGTGAGATTATTTGACCTGGAAATCGCTTAAACGCTGTGAAAGGACTCCAGCCGAGCTTCCCCTCGTACATTACAGCTCCACCTGTCAGAGTCTCTTGGCCTGGAAGAGTGGTTGACTGTGTATTAATAGGCCGATTTAAAATCAGAATTATTTGGATCATGAGAAATATTCAAGCAGAACTATTGAGGTTCCTGTTATTTGGGTAATGTCATTAGTTACAGTCAGTATAAAATCACAAATTTACATTCATACTAAACCAGTAAACCTGCTTCATGTGTCTTTACGAACACGTTAAACACGTTCGCTTGTGATATTGTTTTGAGTTGAAGTTCAAATCCTAACAGCCAAGGAATTCTTAGAAGCATATCTTAACTGCAGTGACCTTTAAGATATTGGAGCTGGAGTTTGTCTGCATCTGTTAGCAATGATGGCACAAGGCAGCAAAGCTAAAACCCAATCAACACAAATACCACATGTGCTGTATCTTCCAAAACTTCCATTGCAGTGCAACAAAGGGGGCAGGATAACAGACAAAGTATATTTCAAAAAGATACTGCATGACTTATGACAACGCGGTACTCAGAGGTTCTGTACCTTGTAGTAACAAGCATTATCAATATAAGCTAGTAATGTCAAGCCTTAAAGTGATATGTTTGTAATTACTATATTTTATTTATATGCTCATATATCAGTTCTTTTATGCATCCGCTTAATTTGTTTTATGGATATTTGTTTACTTGCGGTCTCTTTATAGTTTTTTGAAAATGTCAGGACCTCTGAATCATTTGGCAGAAAACTAAAATGTAAGTGCCTGATTACTTACACGACTGTCTGGTTTTCATTTCCTTTTTTCTGCGTACCTAAAACATTATGCCTTAAACGATCAGTCAAGTAATGTTGGTATTTCGACGATCAATCAAACTGTTTGTCCGACAAAAATGCAGTTTTTGTTGACCGAGCCTTAGGCTTTGGCAAACTGTGACTCTTTTACTAGTTTCTCACCTTTTTAATAGACTTTTATAGAGATGATGGCATGATGTGTCAATGGTCTCACACACCGAAAGTGCAGGTTTTATCAGTCATTTATATATACCAGCAGGACCATGTGCACTTGAGGCTTAAAGCACAGGTTCAGATATGTGAGTCAGCTCAATTAAGAAAGCATCTATTAGACTAGCATGGTATTAAGGGAATCAAACACATTTTATTTTGGAGGCGATAGTTGAATGCCCTGAATAAGTCGTAAGCTCTTCAGCCCTGTTGGCTCTGTAGTGGAAACCTGACTAATGAGGGTATTAACAGTCAATCTGGTGTGTCTGAGTCATCGTCCGCTGTGGGGTTTTAGTTGTAACTAAATAAGACATTATGCTGTGTGTGTTTGTGTGTGTTTGAGAGCAAGAGAGATGTGACTCCTCTCTCCCACTGAGGACTTTAGTGGTACTTTAGTAGTCAGTCATTAATCCAAGGGTTGAGTCATCCTTGCCTGCAGAGGCACTAAATTCCTGCTCCCCTTGACACCGAGCTCTACAGCACTCGCAGCAACCAGAAATCACATGATGTTGCTGTCAGGAAAATCAAGATGTTTACCCTTGTTTGGGAAATACAAGATGTTTGTTGTAGTTGGATTCTGCAAAAAAGTGTAAACTAATAAAGTAGCATGTGGCCGGCACTCTGCGTTTTGAGTCAGAAGGGCTAACAACGGTTAAAAAATGGAAAAAATGTTTAGCTTCCAAATAGTCCATGTGAATGCTACTTTAAAAATCCCATTTGATTTTAAGACCCGAGATGAGATGGAATGGATTTTAATGTTATTTCAGTGAAATAAAAGGTTGTTGCTTTTCAAAAAATTATATATATGGTGCAAGTAGGTCCAGTGTTTTGTATTTTCCTGCCCTTGCGTTGTGTGTCTTCAGGCTCTGCCTCCACAAAGCTCTGGTGTATAAATCATAGCATCTGTTTAGTAGGTATTACCTCATATATGATCACCACACCTTCTCAGGTACCTTCCTAAATGATTTCCTACATACAGTGCAACACCTTTACTTTGATACTCCCTCAATATCATCATGCATGTGACAGCAGTTTATACCGGTTCATCGCTCTGCTGAAATGTTCTTTGACATCATAAAAACTGGTGGTGGCAAAGTGTTAGTTTGCATTTTTCTTTTAATTTTCAAAGATCATACAATAATCATCGAAGACTCATTGTAGTAGTTTTAGTTGCTAGTGTGGAAGTTTTGAAGAGGTTTTAAAGTGGAGGCGCCCTGCCTCACCTGGAAAAAAAACAGCACATCGACTGATATCAGAAATTTATAAAACTTTAAATAAATGTAATAGTAGGGTTATTAAAGGTCTTGGAATGTGAGCAGACCCCATATCTAAAGGTGAATTATTAGAAGCATCATCTAATACCAGCTGAATTTTTATCTTCAGTGGCTGTGGTCAAACTAACATTTGATTCTAAACTTTACTCTACCGTAAAACATCCCTTATACATGATCTACAGCATGCTGCCCCTAGATCTTTAAGGGCACCTGTTCCTCCTCTCGCTCTCTCCTGCCCACCTGCAGGTGCCAAACTGTGATGTCACATGCTGGGTGTTCCCATAAATTCCACTTTAAGCCCATGATACATACATACACACACATATATATACACACACACACCTGGGGAATGTTGTATGAATAAATACATTTGACAAACACCCACAGAGCGTGTCTGTGTGTGCACGCACATGTGTTTTTATGCTTTTGAATAAAATACCTTAACACAGACGGACACACACACAGTTTAATTTATGGCTTTCAGCATCTGCTGGTAAAATATGTGTGACCGAGCAATCCTCCTGAGTCACTCTAGTTATACTGCAAGCCTTGTGAAGAGAGAGAGAGAGAGAGTTGAATGGAGCGGAGAGGAGACCTGGAAAATTGTAGATTTTTTTTTTTTTTTTTGATGAAAGGGAGAGGAAGCAAATGAGCAGAGGAATGGTAGAGGAAGAGGTTTAGAAAACCATAAAAGTCAGGTGTCGTCATTCAGTTTTCTTTAATTGCCATACTATTTTCAGTGTTCTGTCCTGGATCATTGCAGATCATTTTATTTGACTTTTATGTGTTCATTATTGCTCATTCCTATTTAGTTTTGGTAAAGAAGAATTTTGAAATCAAGTAAAATTTAGATTTAGTTTGGGTTTTAAGAAATACAATACTTTTATTGTGTAATGTTTCCAACCTTAAATAATAGCCGCTTGTACAGAAGCAGAAAATAAATCCAAATACTGTCAGAAAGAAAACAGTATATCACTTACAGTGATGTTTATTTAACTTTTTCATGTAGACCAATACTATTGCTGCCGCTGAGCCCATTACTGGTACTTCTGGTATTGATGTCTAGCCGGTTTAGTTTAACCACTGGTGGTGGCTCTGGTTAAAACTGGAAAAAAACAATACCAACAATAAGAGAAACAATAGAGGAACCGGGTTGCTTGGGAAGTGTTTTTATAACTCAGCAATATGTCAAATTAAAGGGTGACAGCCTGAAGGAAAACCTCAAAAAACAAGACAGACATAACAAATGCAAGTGACTCCATTCACGTGCAATAAGGTCAACCCAGTTAAACACCAATGATAAATTTCAAACCAAATCGTTAGAGAATGCTCTCCACTGTCATCGTAAAAGCACTAAAACAGGGAATATCATATGGGCTAATTAATGTAATATCCATTGGAAGAATTATGTTGATCTCTCCTGTAGAGATTCACAGACTTGTTTAATCAATTCCTAGAAGTGCAGTTCTTCCGGCGTGTGGTTGCCCAACACCTTACTTTACAACATTTATATTGTATGTGTTTGTCATGCAAGAAGAACTTTGGCTCAAACCTTACCATGCTAAGATATTAGCCACAATTGAATTGTTACATGAACATTTTGGCTAGAGGAGGGAGAACTGTCATTTTCAGTTTTGTCTACAGCCCAGATTGTCTTGATTTTACAGAACACAGAATCCCTGATTTTTTTTTTTCTTTCCCCAGGCAGCTGTTAGCTTCTATTGATTTCAATATGAAATTATAAATCAGCTTGCTCAGATCTGAACATAATGGTGAACAGTGAACATCACGTCTGCTTTCGATTTTGTCAAAGTTACGTTATTGTTGTGCAGTAATGAGACACAGGCTTTTCAAATCAATCTGCTTTTACAACTTTAAGAAACTAAATCAGTGCAGCCTGCTTTTGAAAAAAAAATGGTTAGCAGTAATGGAAGGTATATGTGATTTGTAGTAAATGGCCTAAAACATGTAAAATAAAGTGGTATGGTCCTTTTAGGAACAATGCGCCCCGCAGGTTTTATTATGTAAAGATTGAAAGGGCAGAGGAAGAGGAGGATGGGTAGTCACAGAGGATGAAGGGGTGAAGGTAGATTTATTTATTGAAACCTGGAGGATAAAATGGTTTTCTTTGGCTCTCGCTTCATAAATGTCACATGTTCAATCTCAGGCCACCCGGTGTGAGTAAATGCGTGTGCATCTGCCCCCCCAGTCAACATAAACCTGTCTCATGGCAGCAGCACAGTGGGGTGACATCTATGGTAACTGACTGAGGACAATAGACAGATGTCACTATTCTCTGACTTTTATGTAAGTCTATGGCCAGGTCTGGTTTCCATCAAATGTTCCTGTCCTATGTGCAAAGCGGAGGTAAATTAAAAGGGGTTTCAGTAAATGAGAAGCAAACATGATACATAAAAACAGCAGGTGATGAAAAGAATCAAAGCAAATTGTCCTCCCAAGTAGCAGCCAGAGTAAAGCTGTTTGTCATGAAATTGATGTGTGTGTGTGTGTGTGTGTGCTGTGCGGTGGGACTCCACAAATGGAAATTCTGATGTATTCTTTCAACCTTTGCATGTAACATTTCCACGACAGCTTCTTTTTTTTTTTTTTTTGTGCTTTGTAAGTTTTTGCAAAGCGAGCTAACTCGATGAGTATGTGTAAAGTACATTTTGTTATTTTTTTTTCCCCCTTTTTTTCTTTTACCTGCAGACATCCGAGGATGCACATCAAAACAGGCCTCGTGGATGCTCACCTTTACTGCCTGAAAAAAGCAGTGGTGGACTTTCTCGTCGATAACAAGTGAGTTCTTCCCTTATTTCTCACTCTGAGTTATCAGATAATTAGACAATTAGTTATCCAACATTGAATTTCCAGCCTGAATCTTTAAAAATTGTCAGAAAATGACCAGCTTTCTTCTGTGTTGTGAGCTGTATATGGGTTTGACGTACGCACACAGACTTGGGACATGAACCCACACAGTCAAACAGACATTCACATTTGCGGCTTAATCTGTAGCAAGTGTTAAACATGGCTACATGGTGTGTAAGGCTTTGAAAGGTCCCTGTTAGCAGGGTATTCCAGCGAGGTGTTAATTTGTTTTACTATGTGCCACTGAGGCAGGCTGTTAGGCCTTTAGCCTCTGAAGTGGAGCAGTGTCACAAGGAGCTTTCTGTAGCCACCCAAGGCAATAGATGCATCGTTAGACTCTGGAAAATCAAAATAAAATAATGAGAACTTATATAACAAATGATATCTGCTCATATTAAAATATTTGCACTTGAAATTGGTGTGTTGACTTTATGGTATTATGTAAGGGTGTTAACGATACAGTCATCTCATGGTTTAGTTGAGTTTTTTTCACCATTTAGATTTTTTTTTTCTCAAATGTCGGTTCAAAATACAGCTCATCCTTAAATGCAGATTCTTGTCTTTTAATAAAATTGACTTGATGTGAGACATCAGTTGGGTGAAATGCTTCAAACTTGCTCTGTAATTTTTAAAGTCAAGATGGTAATATGATCTTTAGAGGTAGGATTATTGCCAGAAAATAAAGGAAAAGAAGTCTGGTAAGTTTTCAGATCAGTGTGCCTGAACTGTTTGTCATCACAGCAAACAACAGATGAGGAGCTCATCCACTGACTGGCCAAAAACCACAATGAAAGGCGATCTACATGCAGCTTTGCAGTTAGAAAGAACAGCAAAGCTGCAGCCTTGGAAAAAAGACTCTTCATTGCAGTTCACTCTTGTATTAATACATCTTTCTATTGCAAAATATTGTGCCACAATCATATTAAATCGTTGTTAGTTCTTTCCTGGATGGACAATTTTTATAGCTTTTTGGCAAACTGCACATTAAAAGACTGCTGACGAAAATATCAAGATATTTGATAAGGACAAGACTAGATCCAGATGCATACCAAACAAGATGAAGCTCGGGAACAGCATGTCCATAACATTTTTCAAAACAGGGTTGTGATGAGACTTTGTCGATATGTGTTCTGGTATTTTTGGCTAAAGGTTAGATTGTGGAAATCTGTTATTGCCCAGTTTTACATCTTAACAATTTTAAATGGAGTGTGCCCTAACCGTACTGCTTTGAGTTGACAGAGGCCAAAGCCAAGGCAAAAAACACAAATCCCCTAGCCATACTCTCATGTCTCTTCACCCCTGCTGAATATTTTTGGTTAAGGCACAGTTGAACAAAGTAATTAACCATAGAGCTGTAGATATAAATCGTATGTCATTACGTCACTAACGCCTCCATATATCATCTGTCTTGTTGGATGACTCATTTATTTCTTTAGCTCTTTTCTTGAACTGTCTTTTCACAGCTCATCTCTCTCTCTCTGTCTCTCTCTCTGTCTCTCTCTCTGTCTCTCTCTCTGTCTCTCTCTCTGTCTCTGTCTCTGTCTCTCTCTCTGTCTCTCTCTCTCTCTGTCTCTCTCTGTCTCTCTCTCTGTGTGTGTCTCTTGCTCGAAGAGAGAAATGGACAGAGTAACTGTTGTTTTTCTCCTGTCATTCAGATGGAAATTCTAATCTCCCTTTTTAAAAGAAAGTAAGAGAGAGGGCAAGTGAAGGAGAGGAAGGGGGTGTGTGGTGGTGGAGGAGGAGAGGGACACTGAGCACAGCACAGTGCAAAGAGGAGGAAGAAGAAATTAAGATGGGGAAGTTACCTCCTGGTTTACGCAGAGAGACGTGAAAGCAGGTTCAGCTTCATCTGCTTTTGTTTTCAGGACCTGAGGTGCTAATTGTCACTACTTAATTTTAAAAGATGTACTGCCAGTAACAATAACAGCATTACACATCATTCACTGCAATTTCTTTTAATCACTTGTTTTTTGTTTTTTTTATTAGTTTCCTTTATGAACTCCTACTGAGTCACAATAATTAAACCAGGATCATTAATTTTATGTTTGTGTGGTACTAATGATTTTGTTAGGATGCTAAGGATCAGTGGCATGTTACATGTCTATTTTTTTGCTACTTGTATCGTAGGTCTATCTCATCAATTCGAGGTGAGTTGGTACCGTATTTGGTGCGGAAGCAGTTTTCCAAAACAACCAACAGTCAGAAAATCAAAGACGATGCAGAGGACCAGAACCAGAAGAAGAACGACGGCCCTACCAACCACGGTCAGTGGTTAAATCAGAGGGAAGACATTTAATCCGTAACCTCTTTAACACAGCTCTTGTTCTTATTCATAAGACATCAGCATGGAGAAATGTAGGTTTCGCTTTCACCCTAAATGAACAGTGACATAGACTTTGTAACGAGTTGACAAAGGACGACAACCCTGTCTGTCCAAATCCTCCCAAACAACATCATCATGTCAACCCCTCACTCTGTCCTTCCTGCCACTCTTTCATTCTTTTTATTGTCCAGAGCTCCTCATCTCATCACGAGACGAGCCTCTCCTCCAGCTGGCCCAGGAGCGCTCCTGTTGGAACGACCACCGCGGTGACATGAGCGAGGCGTACCACGGAGGAAAGCTCCGCTGCTACGTTCACATTATGGACGAGGGCCCTTGCTACCGCGTCAACACGTTAGCCGCTTACATAGAAGCAAACCGACTGGTGAGTCTGACATTAGCCTTGACATTAGTGACATTGACAGCATTCAATGAATAAGATGATAAATTGATTTATTTATTTATCTATCATGTATTTTTAATAATTGTTCTGTTATTCTATGAGCTTGTCATCTCATCATGTTTATTTCTCTTCTGTCTTTTCCATACCAGGCTCCCAAATTGTTTGAGGAGCCAGCAGTCCATCCATCTGCTGTCATTTCTGAGAGATGTCAGGTAAGAGTAATGCACTTTATCGTCACTGGAGAGGCGAGGCTGTGTGTGTATTTATGTCTGATTTAACCTTTTTGTGTGTGTGTGTTCGCTCTGCTCAGATGGGATCAGACAGTATCATCGGAGCAATGTGCCAGGTAGCAGATAAGACATCAATTAAGAGGTCCACCATCGGAAACTCCACCACTGTCAAAGAGAAGGTCAAAGTCACCAACTCTATCATCATGCACGGGGTTACCATCGAGGAGGGGTGAGAACACACACATCTGAACACACTCATGCACACACTCGTTGATGATTTAGCCTGAAAAAGAATTTCACCTTCAAGGCATGTTTATAAATTAAGGTTTTAATCCTCATGTCAGCTTTTGTTTGGTGTTCAGTTAGCACACGCATGCAGTGCGAGACAAAGAAATTTCAAAATAAGAACATGTTGCCAGGAAAAACTGGTAATAAAAATCTTTTATCTCCATTTAAATGTTCATATTTCACATGACTTGACATTATGTAGAACTATTTCTGTGCTGACTTCGAAACACTTCTGTTAACACTGTTTGGTTTTCACATAGAAAAGCAGTGCTACGCCTACTTCTTCATTAACTGTGTATCTTTCCACTGAATTTTCGAGGTGCTCCTATGTGCAAATGTGTGTGTGTGTGTGTGTCAGGCAGACGCTTGTGCATGTGTGTGTCCGTTGATGGGAGGTATAGCAGGTTTTGTTTTTTGTGCTCGACGGGGGTCAAACAGGGAGCGCTGAGTTAACAATGCATCTATTGGTGTGCAACCAGCCAGAGATCAGTTCCAAACAAACACAAAGCTGCTGAACTGAAACACACAACATCCATATATTTCATTTAGCCGCTAATTTACTTGAGTTTCCCACTGGTTATGGAATTTGTGGATCACCATGGAGGGTTGGACAGTGAAGTCGAGAAAGCAAAGGTTTAGGCTATTTGGCTGAGTAGCATTGAAATGTTATTTAGCAGGTTGTCCCCTTAACAAACAAACCTTTTCCTATTTTTTTTTTTATATTTTAGGATAGCTACAAGATATTTACAGTGAGCTATTTAAACCTGAGACTTTTTGTTTTTTATGGCAGTACCAGTCCATCAAATAGAAATGTTCGTGGTCCTTTATCATCATCATCATCATCATTTTGTACATATTCAACCTATTTCATAACAAAACTTTGGGATTCTGTGCAGTAAGTTTGTAAGGACTGGCTCACCAGCAGCGAGGTTTAATGGTATACAAAGCTTTTTTTTTTTTTTTTATCCTATCTTCACAAATGTACATATTTGCTTGTCTTTGGGTAATGTTATAATTTGGGTGTTTCTTTTTGTTATGGTCACAAGAAATCATTGTTCAGCAGAAACTACCGAAGGATGTGCTAAAAATTCTACAGACGTGCCACTTTTCTTTGCATCGTTTCAGCTGAAATCTCACCAGGGGAGTCAGGGAGCAGTGGCAATTGGTGGTAGCTTGGTTGAGGAAACCCAGAAGTGGCTGCAGGACATGGCAGATATTGTGTTTGCCACATTACGATTTCACTTGGGAGAGCTAAAACAGGATGATGCACCATGGTCAGCCACATCATTGCACATCAGCACTGTCCAATGTAGCCAGTAGTTAAAGTAGTCAAAATTGACTGCTTTGTTGCAACAAAAGAGGATTTGTATAGAGGGGTGCCAGTAGCTACTGTAGAATTAACATGTAGATTGATGTGCTCAGCTCCTTAGCCAGAATCCCTGGTGGAAAGAGACTCATCTTGGCCTCGAGTCTGGATTTTAAAGCACTCATTCACAGGCTCCTTTTCTTTTTATCTCAATTCCTTACTCCTCCCTCTCTTTTCTCTCCATCAAGGCCTCAACGCCATCTCCTTCCTCTCTCTCTTTCTCTCCATCTCCATCTCTTCTTAAGCCTTTCAGGGACCCCAGCCAGCCAACATGGGGACCCTCATCATGCCCATGTAGGTGCACGCACAAAGGCATGAAAGAACGAGAAGAGACGGGAGAAGAGAAGAGAAGAAAGAAGCGAGGGGAAAGCAAGCTAGCACGCAAGAAAGAAATTGCAATTCTTTCTTTTCTTTTTTTTTTCTTCTTCGAGGACATAAGAAGGAAGGAGAAAGAAGGAAAGAAAGAGCCAGTGTGAGGGGATTAGCAGACCCCGGCCATGTCGCAGAAACCCCTCGCATTTCTGGTTTCTTTGTTTGGAGCTGACCAGAACTTGTTGACAAAGCGCTGCGTGTTTGGGAAGGGGGATAGTAGGGGTCAACTTTACAGGGGGGTTGGCACAGGAGGTGGGGGTTGACGTGTGTGTGTGTGTGTGTGTGTTTCTGTGTGTGTGTGTGTTTCTGTGTGTTTGAGAGAGAGAGGGAGGATGGGGGGGTCATGGCAAGGAGGAGCCCTGGTGTTAGTAATTAGTGGTGTTTCAGCTCTGAAGCTTCTTTGGTGGTCTCTCTCTCTCCCTCTCTCTCTAATGTTACAAAACTCTGAATCTTGTAATCTCCCATCACCAACTACCACCGCCACCTCCTAGGTAGTCGCTTACACACACATTCGTGCTCACACACACACACACATATATACATACACACACATTCGTTTCTCCCTCTCCCTCCAGGCCTAACCACCTGAATAGAATGGGCCAATACAAACCTGTCTGTGTGTGAGGTGCAGAGGGCCAAGTGTGTGTGCGTCACTGCCTGGGCAAGACCAACATGTGTTCTCCACCGGGCTCCCCAAGCTACTGAAACACACATTCTCCAACACACACACACACACTGTACATACACGCCCTCCACAGTTAACCGACACAGGACACACACTGTCTGTGTCAAGACTGTCTGTGTCTCCCCTCCAAGAATTTTATGGTGATGGTTTGGCTGAATGAGCGTGCACAGTGGGTTGGCAGCGCCAACTCAGGTGGGACTGCAGCATAAGGCCAACAATGTCTTAACCCGCATGTGCAACGCAGGCCCGGGCTGCTGTTGTTCTTTAATATATATGCTAATGTCATGTCGTTAAGTCCAGTTGATTGGATATGTTTGAGTCTTAGGAGCAGGTGGGAGGATTCCCAGGCTGAATGTCCCTACTGTCAGTTTGACCT
Source organism: Larimichthys crocea (assembly GCF_000972845.2). NCBI lineage: Eukaryota > Metazoa > Chordata > Actinopteri > Sciaenidae > Larimichthys > Larimichthys crocea. Next base: position 14,120,906 of record NC_040022.1, read on the forward strand.
CCAGTGTGGCACTCACTCCACACAACTGTGCGAGCGAAGAAGCTGAACAGCCAACAGTGAAAGGCTCTGGCTGCACTGGGCAGCTCCCAGTATGAATGTTCTTAACTGTGTCTATGCAGCCTTGTGTGTACATAAGGTACAAGGGAGAAAACAGAATGTGAACCATAAACATGTTCGGAACTCCAGCGGGGCCAAAGAGCAAACAGTAGAGTCGGAAAATCATGTTTCAGCATTACCAAACCTCTCCCAGCAAAATATTAATCTTTAATTACTTGAGAGTTTGGACTACCGGTTGGTACCAGAAATGAACCACTCACTTACAACTCTCAGGTCTGTATGTAGGATAGGGATATGATTGAATGGCTAGGAATGTTTCACTATTGCGTATCTGTTGATTTGTTTTTCTTTCTCTTATAAAGTTGGATCGACGCCTCAGGGAAACAGTTTGAAAAAAAATGGAAAACATTAAACCCTTTATGAAGATTTATTGCAAGTCTGTTGTATAAGACTGTCATATGTTTTAGCTAGGTGTGCTTAAATTAGATTAAATTAAATTGGCATCTGAATTTTCAGAGACCAGTGGCTCCCAATCTTTTTTTTTTCTTCTTTTTTTTAATAATAATGTGTTAAAATGGAACAATGTGTTCTCATGACTCAACATCACTGATATTAATGTGGACATGACTTATGAACATTTCATTGGAAGTAACTTTAGAGTCCAAAAGAACTGAAGGTATTCACTATTTTACCATGACAAAAAAGTTTATCTTTCTTTTTTTTTTTTTTTTTGGTTCCCTTTTATGATCTTAGGACACCATGTGGAGTCCCGACACTCACTGCTATAGAAAATCTAATAATATAAGCTGAATCTGATGTCGTTCATGTGTTTGTGGTTTCCAGGTGTAACATCCAGGGCAGTGTGATCTGCAGTAACGCCGTCATCGGCCGAGGAGCAGACCTCAAATACTGCCTGGTGGGAAACGGACAACGGATCGAAGCAGAGGGTGAGGTCCACTAGCATATAAACACACACACACGAAATGATGGACGTAAAACATTTGATTTCTACTCTTCCTTTATTGTATTTGATTCCCTCTGTCATGAAGCAGTCTCTCATCTCGTTAGTCCAACTGAATGTACATTTTAAGTGTTTGAATGTAGCACCAAACGGAGTAGCTGACCTTTTTGCAGATAGACATGGAAAGAAACGACAGAATGGACAAAATAATACAACGACTTCAAATAACCATTATGTGTTACAGCTCATAATGTTCATGTGTTGCTGTTGTCGATGTCTTGCTGCTATTTTGTCCACCACCAGCACTTTTCCTACAGCTGGTAAGGTGTTAATGTGTGCGCCGTATCTGTTTTGTTTTTTGTCAGTGTGTTCAATCCAACTAGGAACGTCTCTTAATTCTGAAGTCTCTGCGATAGAGAAATTTGTCAGAGATTTTTTTTTATTTATTTCCTTAATCCTCTTGTCCCCAAGGCTAGCTCGGTGTGTGTGTGTGTGTGTGTGTGTGTGTGTGTGTGTTGTGTGTCACATTGATGGAGAGGTTAGAGAGCAGGGCCAGAACAGGACCACCCGGAATTCAACAGCAGCAGCCTCCAGCCACATCCAACACACTCACACTCTCTCACTCACTCACACACACACACACACGAACGCACACACATATAAAGAAAGAGAGCGCGAGCTCGGCTACCAGACTGAGCAGCCTAATTGAGTGAACAACAGGGTGCTCTAAGTAACAACAGTGTGAATTTGAGCTAAACTTGCCTAAAAATGTTGAGTCCAGGGAGCGATCACTGCAACAAAACTGATCTCACTTCAGCCTTTTTTTTTTTTTTTTGGCAAAGGTTTGTCCCACCGGCCAAGCAAAAGAGCTGCTAACATTATGTTATTGAACGCTGGAAACTTGGACCCCTTGTTGCATAATTGTTTTGCATACACTGTATAGCCAAGGTTCAGTCACACTGTTGCAAAGTTCCAGCCTCTTTTTGTCTTTGGCCTCTCTGATCCTCAATGTCGCTCTTACTATCACCGAGACGCAGACGCACTGTTGTTTTTACTGTTTATACTCTCTTTGATTACTTTTTTTTTTTTTTTTTTTTACAAAATGCCTTATTGTCTTATTTTAAAAGGCACCTACTGTATAAAGTCGAGTTTATTTAAATAGCCCAAAACTGCAGCTTTTTTCCCTCAGGGCTTTACAATATGTACACTTGAAAAGAGTCTCTTATTCTTATTCACAATTTGGATACGGCAAACGTCAGGAAGAGCAATAGGAGAACGACCCGTCTGCCATGACCGAAGAGTCGTTCATGATTCTAAAAATTTGCTGCATTAACTTTCTGGCACATGTGGAGGATATCAAAATCCATTCCACCCTGAGCAGAGTCAGAAAAACAAACCTGACTCGTTTTTCATCCTCATTCTCTCATAATCTTGGATCATAGACAAAGTCTGCATGGTCTGTGTCATATGTCTGTAGAATACACTAATAATCGACAAGATGTCCTCGTCAGCAAATTGGAGCAAAAGGGAGTAATGCATGTTTTTTTGTTTTTGTTTTTTTTTAAATTTAGCTTTTGGGTTCTGTTGATGGATCAGTTTGTCTGCATTGGCTCAGATTAGATTAATTTATATCGTAGCACTGTAGCAACGATTAAACTCTTCTCCCGATTTCTTTTTTTTTAAATATTGTAACAAAGCAGAGTATTGTTTCTCTCCACCAATCTAGCTGTGCTGCTAAAGACATTACACACCCACTCACACTGTTGAAGCTGTTAGCAGCTAAAGACCACCCTGCCAGTTAGCCTCAACACACACACGCACACAGATACAGGTCTGTCAGGTGTTGATATTTAAAAGATCCATACCTCTCCTCTGGGTGCTTTTATAAATACACACACATGCATGTATTGAAACAGTGAACATATTAGACAAATACAGACTGACACTGTGTTCTTATCTAATGCTCATCATGAATGCATTGAACTATTTACAGTGACAACCAGCTACATCTGCCCAGAAGAAGCACTTACAAAACAATTCCGTCACGAACATGTTTTTTTTCCTCTCCTTCACTTTTTGGATCTGTATATTGTCACTGGCCTGGCAGGAGAAATACATAAATGTTTTGTCTTCTAACATTTAAACACTGTATTAGTTGCTTAAGAATCAACAGGCCCAAATTGAGTAACCTTTCCTCCCTTTCTCAGTCACTCCCTCTCCTTCCCTCTCCCGCTGTCCCATGCTCCATTTGTCCTCCCCTCCACACAGCAGAGGATGAACTCGTTCTGAGCAACAGATTCCTTCACACTAAAACCTGCCTGTGTGGATGGAATATAAATCTTTGCCACCGTTTGCTTTGGATCAGTACCGCTGCTCAGAGATGGAGGGGATGTAGGGAGGAGCGGCGGCTGCTCTCCTCATGCTGAACTAGCTTTGGGTTGAGGGGAGACAGAGAGATAGTGAGAAAATGCTGGCAGACCCAGCTTCAAGCATCATCTATTTCTTTTTGTGAGGTTCAGGTAGTGGACAGGGTGACCTAAGTCTTACCGCACGGAAGATTCCGGGACTGATTTCAAGAAAATGAAAACACCATACAGTGGATGTGCATGTTGTAGCCCATTAACTCCAAATTGCATATACGTTTATTTCCTTTATGCCAGGCAGCTGTTGTTTTTCCTTCGTTTCAGTATCAAAACCAACATACAGAAATGACTTCATGTTATTCCCTCAGAGTAAACACTTCAGTGCCTTTACATTTTCAGTAAAGTTAGCTGTATCCTGTAATAATGTGAGCAAAAAACTACTAAAGGTTTATTTGCTGACGTACTGTTTCATTAAAATAATAATAATAATGACAATACATTTTCACAATATCCATGTTTGATTATTGCTTTTTTCTTATTTTGTGATAATGCAGTGCTGTTTGGCAGCTACTTTACCACCATATTTATATACTATCCGTAATCAGGATGTCCAAGAAATACTATTTAATTTTTTGCCTTGTCTGAATCTTTTCTAACAGCCAATAATATCTACATATGGTTGAAACGCTGCTGTGTGAAGTAGAAGGAAATGATTAAACATTGTTACTGAGGGCAGTTCTGAACGCGGCATGTTTGTAGAGCATTGCGTGACCGCTACACAGTTTTTGGTTTATCGAGTGTGTTTTGGTGAGAGATTTTTTTAAAGCTGAAGTGTTTTACAGATTTCCAAATCCTCAGAGAAACCTCAAAAAGTTCAAAGTCTCCAGAGATCGTCACACAACAGAAATATCTGCCTTTTGATGTTTTCTTTTTCTGTGCGAGTTTATACATTTCTCTCTGTCTTCTTCAGCTGAGAGGACTAACGAGGTCATCGTCGGGACGGACCAGTTGATGGAGATCTAGCCTCCCACAGGGAAGGAGTGGCATCGCCCATTAATTAACCAATCAAAAGGCAGCAAAACACAGGAGAGGACAGCTAATTCACCAGATGACTGACCGTGCAGAAGCCTGGATGCTGCTTGACGGTTCTACTCTCTCGTCTCATAAGCTTTTTTGTACATTGTGTCCGAATAAAGAAGTGCTTCAACCCATCAGTCAGTCTATTGGTGGTTTGTCTTTTTCACCTTTTAGGAATTTTAGTGATCCTCGTCGCTTTACTGTCACTGTAGATCTTTGTAATTGTGTTAGCACACTAGTTATTTATTATCAGATCTTTACTGTCACCTAATAGCAGATCTCAATTACTTAATTTCCCCCTGTTTGGGAGGGTGGAGCACACGTGCACCCTGTGCAGCTGTGAAGACTAGAGATGGAGGAAAAGAGCAGTGGGAGGGGTGACCACAATGGCGTGGGGGTTAAGTTTATTTGTACACAAAAATGGTGTATGTGTAGGCCCCGGACCACCCAGCTTGATCCTGTATCAGTTAACACCGACACCCCACCCTCACACACACTCACACGAACACAGCAAAGGAGGAAACTGACTCACGGCTGACACTTTTCTTTCTTTTTTCTCCTCTCCTTTCCTTCTTCTCTCCCTTTGCTGTCACAAGATTTATTGCATTCCTCCAGCAAGAACATTTCTTAAATTACAGGTTTTGAAGTTCCTTAGTCACGAAGGAAGAGGATGAGGACAGGGATGTCTGTGGGGGTGCTTTGTGTGTATGTGTGTGAGAGATTTACTGTCCTCTGTTTCCTATTGTGTCTGTGGCCTTGCAGGAGTCATTTAGACTGTCTCTTGTGTCCTGATTATGTGATGGATGCTGTGTGTGTGAGAGAGATTATGATGTCATGTCCTCCATCTCTGCTGTCCTTTAAATGTCAGCGAGTTAGATGGACATATTTTTGTGATTATTCCTTACTAATGCGGCTTTCATCTATTGTTTATATTTATGTACAGTATACCACACAAAAATTGAAATAATGCCAGGTATGTTAGAGTTTGCGTCATGAGCTCACAAAATTATGTTTTCATCCCAAGTCCCCGCAGTTGAGTGTTGTTTATGATTCTTGAGTTACTTTGGAGTTTGCTCAACATAAATTCTTGATGCAGGGATCTGTAACTGTAACACATTTTCACCCTCAACAGGGGATTTAATGATTAAAAAAAACAACATGTTTACTTTTGTTTTCCTTTTTGCATTATTATAAATGTGGGATGCAACATTTTTCAGTCTCCTAAAGCATGTTTATATATAACTAATGTGCAGCAACAAGTACATATTGGAGTCAACATAAATGCATAACCAAAAAACTATTGGGTGTTAATGTTGCAAATGTTAATGTTGCAAAAATGTTCAGTAAGAGGAGTTTCATTTCTTCTCAGCCAATCTGCTCCTCTTTTTTTTTTTTGGATATGTTTAGGCATAGCTGCAACAAACACAAAACACAACATATTTATTAGTATTAAACCAAAACTACAATCATTCTCAGACTTTTAAAAAAGGCCTTTTGTTGCCTCAGGCTAACCATGGGCGGGAATCTCAACATAGTTTAGTCATACATAAACATCATTTCTAAGAGACAGCGTTGAACTTTTCGAGGTTTACCCGTTCTAGCGACTACAAATCAGGATATCAAACGATTTCCCTTTCGCATATTCAAGCCTAAGCAGGTTTTGAGTGTATTATTCACGCTGGGAAAAAGGACAAAATGAAGTAAAGTAAAACCAGACAGAACGCTTACTAAAGTGTGTTGTTGATGTACACGATTTTCCCACAATGCAGTGCACAAAGGGAGAGTTACTCACAGCTGGAAAAATTTAGATTGTGTGCGGTGGTGGGACAGCTCCACCCACAATCCAAAGATCTTGGAAAACAAAAGGAAAAAAAAAATCTTTAGGAAGATATTTTGTTTCTCTTGGTTAAGTTTAATTGACAGTAACATGCACATATGATCATTTCTCAGTTTTACAGATTAACGGCTTAAACATACAATAACAATAAGTATGTAGATCTGAGATGCTGTTAGTTGTTTCTCTCTCCTGGTTGTTTGTATTCAGCTGTTTAGAATATATTTTATAAAATGTATACATTATGATATATACTTTAATTGTTGGCATTGTGGACCAGAGCAGGTGCAACCCAATAAAACCTTTTTTAGAAGTTCGAAAACATTACGGATTTAAAATACACGCGGAATGCAAAACAAGGAGTCGCACTTTGATTTGACTGGTTTTCCTTTACAATAATACATTCCATAAATGTGGGTCCCAGACTGAAAAGATGAACTGCTCCAGAAACAAAGTATTCTTTATATGGCCATTTTGGGCCCCACCACAGGACTGTCTTCCCAGTGTGTTTACTGTAGATGTGGCTTCAGCTCCCAGACTGAAATATACTTCATAGTTCTGTACTTTTCCATGTCCCTTGTCTTACCTGTGTCCATCTTCCCGATGGATTGTTCTGTATTTAGTTACAGATTTGATCCATTAATGCACTTAAAAAAATTATTTTTTTTTAATCTGTACTTTTGCATTTGAAATCACTTCATTTTTCATGCTTGCAAGTTTGTTTTTGTAATTTTGCAACCTAGTATAGTCATTTTTCCCCAGACGACAAGAGTGCCTAGATGGGAAAGACCACATTTGTTACCTGAGTTTTGAGCTAAAAATGGTGAAAACCACAATTAAGGTTCACTTTGTCCATGCTCTTTGTCTTGGCTGTGTTAACCTTTTTAGCGGTCTCACACTCTGACCTTTCTTTTCAACCACATGATGAGATCTGGCAGCCGGGTGTGTTTGGGTAGAGGTTTGTATATTTATACAAAGACCCCAGAGTCCCCTCAATACAACGGCACCATGGCTGAGCCAACCTACCAGCACATACATGTGTTTGCTGCTGTTAATGTGCACACGTGTGTGCGCAGGCTTACCTGTGTGCGACTATTGTTAATCCTCTGTGACACAAACTAATCAATGCTGTCTCACACCCCCTTTGAGTGAATGCATGCATGCATGCGTGTGCACACATGCGTACACAAATGTGCGTGTTTGCTTTGCAGATCTGGAGATCAGATGTCAAGCCACAGATCATATATCAGGCTGTCTGTCGCTCTTTGGTTTTGTAGCCTCGTGGAATTTTCTGACATCTCTACAGAAGATTCTCATCTAATTATGCATCCCAAATAAATCTATCTAACACCAGAGAGAAGAGAAGTCGTCTGTAAAATAAAACATTTTTATGCGCAGATTATCATCAGTTATGCATTTTGTTGGCGGCACATTTGCCCACAGTGATTTGTTTTAACAAGGGTTAAATTTAGCATGTCAATAAGTGAAGATGCTCTTGAACAGTTCGCATTGACAAAACTGAAACTTAAAAAACTGTCTTCCTTTATTCCATGTCAAAATGTGAACTTAAAATCTGTTTCTCTTGCATTTACTTAATGCCTAAGCACATTTCTGTGTCTGCGGTGTGTGTTCGTCGTAATGTGTAGTTTTCTTGTGTCTGTGTGCAGAGTGAAACATGAAGACATCACTTTTTTTTTGGGACATTAGTGTCATAGAAGTTGACAGAAGTTGACAGAAGTCTGGAGATTGAAACGCTTGTTCACAACAGAGGTTTTTTTGTTGGGTTTTTTTCAAAGTCTGGGAAAGAACCCAAAGCGGATTGGGGAAAATTCAAATGGGTGTCAACATTAGATGCTTTTAGTCAAGATAAATACATTTTATGACACCCTGGATGTGTTATCTTGACAATGCCTTGTGTCTCATATGTACCTCCAAAACACAATTTTTAAAATCAAATACAGCTGGTTGGTTAGTCACTTAAAGGGTCAGTTTTCCCAAATCACAAAAGCATATTTTCCCATTTATTTTAAGTGGTGTCTGGCTTTAAAGACTTTGGTTTTGTGGGCCACAGTTTTGAGATATCTTCCTCAGCCACCTGAATACAATGGATGTGTCTGGAATTTCTTTTGTGGTATTGAAATATTTTTAAAAATCAGGGTTTTTCAGGAAACAATGTTTCAGTTACTCTGGATAATCCAAAGATCCAAATGTCTGACTGAAAGTAGTTTTTCTTGGAACTACTTTTTATACTGAGGAAGAAACTGTCCAAAGTAAAGTCTGTGGATTATCTAGAGAAAGTCAGATCAAGTTGGGGAGTGTTTGACCTTCCTCGACGTTTTGATTTATGAAGTGAGATGTGAACTAAGAAACAACCAAACAACTCCGTTTAGGAAACAGAAAATGTCCAACCAGATAGCTTGGCTGACATTTCTTTTACTTTTTTCCAGTCGAATAAGCAACATTAACCCCTTAATCAGCAGCCCATTGGTGGGGCAGTCAATACAAAGTCAACCTTTGCCAGCCAAACATTGTTCTAAACCATCTGGTTAAGGTTTAAATGGAGATCCCAAAAAGTTCCAATGATGGAGAGGTGCAACCACAAAAATATGGAGTCTGTTTAGTTACGAGACTGTCAATCCAAGTGGAATTTGATGGTTCTACCAACCATGAATGCGTGTTAAGGGCTAAAACGTGAACATCTTGAGTGCCCGCACACATGCTGTGAATACATAACGTCTCACTTTAGTGCTGCTGAACCTTAAGGGAATAAAACAGAAAATAACGAACCATACTATTAGATAGATGGATTTGATGGGTGGTGGAGACAAATGTGCAATACATAGACGTACAGATGCAGAGTCTGAGCTCTGGGTTGGGAGGTGGGGGGGGGTGTCTGAGTAGCTGGGTGGCTTCATGGCTTGAGGGCTGATCGTGGGTGAGCAAGAGAGAGAGACACAGAGTGAGAGAGAGAGAGAGAGAGAGCGCAGGCCACCCAAGTGGCAGTCAGTCAGAAACCTGTGTGTGTTTGCTGCTGACCCCTACACATTAGCACAACACTTCCTCAATTTGTCTTCTGTGTTCTCCAGCCACAAATGAATTTCCTCCCTCCCTCTTTTTTTTTTTTTTTCCACACACTACCTTTCAAGATGCCACCCCCACCCCACTTCCCCGACCAACACCAACACCCCAAACACACACACACACACACATACAGACACACTAACACCACCCCATCTCTAACTTAAAAAATTGAATACACACACACACACACTCTTCTTTCTTTCTTTTTTTTACAAGCTTTAGAGATACAACAGTCGCTTAGCCAACAAAGAGTGTGTGTGTGTGTGTGTGTGTGTGTGTGTGTGTGTGTGTATGGAGACACAGATCCCATGTATGGGATAACAACCTCAGTGACATGCCTTACACACATACACACACACACACACACAACCACACTAAGCCAGATATCCCTGTCTGTCACTGTGGAGGCCCCCCAGCTAATTAACTAAACATTGACTGGGTGGTTGATTGGGATCACATCTTAAATTGCTTTCACAGTAAAATCACAGGAAGAAGCAAAAGGACTGACCTGCTTTACACCCTCAGGTGACCTTTCCTCTCTAATCTTATTAGTCTGAATGTTTAGAACATCTACAGCTGTAACTGTTAACAGATTGGCTATTCCAAATCATTAAAATAAACATTTTTTTCTATCTCAATTATGTTTTCTTTTTCTTTTCTTTTTTTTTAACTTCGAGAACTTTCAAATCACTTTATTCTGTTCAAAGTCACACCAACACTTGTAACGATATAGTTCTTACTGCATTGTGAGTTTTTCTCATTTAAATGTCAAACTAATTAAAGTGATTGGAGAAAAAAAAGTGCTGTATGTCTTTAAAATGTATCATTTCTATGTATAAAAAGACAGCTGTATGTTGCTTGAATTTGAGCTTTTATTCATCATTTGTAACAATAGTGGGGAGGTTTTTTTCTTCTTTTTAAAGCCATACCGCTTCAGCTATGTTTGTTCACATATACTTATATATGCACACACACACACACACACACAGAGTTGCGAGGTTCTGCTTTCTTTTAAAGCTACAGGTCTGAGTTTGCATTACCACCTGCTAGCTGCGTCTGACAATACCTCTGTTACAACCGCACAAACAAAGACTTAAAGAAAAGTGTGTTTCTCTGTCTCTCTCTGTGTTTTGTGTGTTTTTCCCCCAGAAAGGCAACCATTCATTACGATGACAAAGGGGTAAAGAAATGCATTATCATAATTAATCTTGTGTGAGACTGTGGGTGGCAGCTTCAACTTTGCTCTTAGACTGACAGAGGTGCTCAATGCAGAAGTGTCTCTCTGCTACCGGGCAACTTTTTTTGCTTTTTTTTTTGTCTGTGTTTTCACTGATATCTGAGAAACATTTGTAATTATAGTCTTGCGAAGTTGAAAAAACATCTCATGGGTTTTCCCGACAATATGTAAGATGACTCTGTGAACTTTAAATCAAACACACAAGATGAACATGTTTTATGGCTGAAAAAGTACCAGGGTTTTGGTTCATTTGGTGCATATTTCCTGCCATCATCAAATCACGCAGCTCTTTGTGTTTTTAGAACAGCTTTATTTGTATAGTCAACCGGCCTGTAGCCAAATATTCACTTCAGTTATCACGAAAATGATTTGTTCATTTGAATAAGACTCAACCCGAAATGTGTTTGTGTTTTGTTCTCTCTTTATTTTTAAGAGGGGATTTTTGTGTGACATCTCAAATCTAAGTGGTTTGCATAATGGAAATATTGTAAATTGCCCTCACACATAGATAAGTATACACAGGGTGTAATGAGAGGGTGAAAAAATGATCATCATCATACAACCTCAATCACCTTCTTATTGCTCAGAGATTATATAGCTTGAATATGGGTATTTATCTTTATTCCAGACCTGCAATAAAAAATCACTTATTTAGATTTTTGGAGCCAGATTAGTTTTCTATAGAGAAGGCATGAGGCTTTTATTCAGGATGTGAGAGCTTAAATAACTTAGTATTAATTAATATATATATATATATATAATATATATATATATATATATTTAGACAAGAGCATGAGCAAGAGTAGAGAAGGTTCTTTAGAATATATTTGCGGGATCTTGGTTCCGCTGAAAAACAAAATAAAACATGTAATAATAATAATACATGATTCTTAAGTGTGATTTCCTTTCTATCCAGGCCAGGTCTAACTGGGCATATGAGGACTCGCTGCTATATTACACAGCTCAGTGAGACACTAAGGACTGACATTAAATGTGGAAATCGGAAGAGAGAATGATGTAGTGTTGTGCTTTTAAAGTTTGATCTTCACCTCTTTATTTTATCTGGAAACAGCACATCCCAACAGCACAAATATAACATAACATATAACAAATAGCTGTCATATGGGTAATCAGACATGTATAAAAGACGTTCTTGTTTCCAGTTGTTCCATATTTAATCAGCTAAGTTACTCGTTTCCCAGTTTCTGTCAAACATATTTCCTTTAACTTTCAGAGGGGTTAATTTTTCATTAAGCTAATGTCTTAAGAATATTAAAATCCTATTATAGTTCTCTGTCTTGCTCCTCACAAGCTAAATCTTTTTTAGCTGTGTCTGCCTTTTTCTTGTGTAACTTACTCAGTGTTCCCCAGATACACTGCAGTGTTGTTTTTATTAACATATCCTGTAACATTGCATTTTATTTTTACCTCACTTCTACTGTGGTCAGTACTTCTACTGACTGGTAGCTGGAGAGGTGCCAGTTCACCTCCTGGGCACTGCTGAGGTGCCCTTGAGCAAGGCACCGACCCCACCCAACTGCTCGCTGGGTGCTGGTCTGGCTGGCTGTCCATCACTCCACCATCTCTCTCCACATTTGCATGTCTATGCCCTTGTACTGCATGTGTGTGTGTGTGTGTGTGTGTGTGTGTGTGTGTTAAAATGCATGTAAAAAATAAAATAGAGTGAAAGAAGAATTTCCCCATAGGGGGATTAATAAAGTATATCTTCTTCTTCTTCTTCTGCATGTCCTAAATGATGGCAACCGTCACTGTTGTTCCAGTAAAAAAAAAAAAAAAAAAAACGGTTTTATCCCTCATTTTTCTACTCACTCATCCACCTTTACTTATTCCTTATGAGAGAAAAAGAAGAAATGTAGTCGTGCGCAGTCTCATAGTCTCTCAATAAATAAACACTTTCTGGGCCTGAACTCTGGGCGTCTCGGCTGTTGTGTGACGCCTGAGTGCCAGAGCGGTTCCGTAGCTCTGCCTATAGCACAGACAGAACCCCGGACGGACAGCCAGCCATGCATGCATGGATGAACGGATGGATGGATGGAGTCACTGGGGAGACATGAAATGGAGGAATGGAGATAGGGGGAGGAGGTAGGAGGAAGAGCAGGAGTAGAGTAGCAGATGAAACAAGAGGGAAAAATGAAGGTGTTAAGAAATAATTAGAAATAAAGGAATAGTAGTGGAGATAAAATGGATGAAGGGAGAGGATAAAGAGTGGGAGAGATGGATGGTGGGAGGGGGGGACCATGTGGGACACAAGACATGGGAGAGAGGGCTTGGGCGGTTTGTGTTTGGAGGCCGGAGCGGTGTGATGGCAGATATCTGCACAGCGCATGGTCATCTCAGATGGTTTATTTATCCAAGGCCTCCAGACCAGGCCTCGGACCTCCCTGAGTTTGTTAGGCTTGAAGGGGCCCCCTACCACACAACCCAATTCCTCACATTCCACATTAGCTCCCATTTCCAGCTGCCTGTTTCCCTCTACCACTCAACCCGACCCAACCCAATCCAGGCAAACTATACCCAATTCCAGCAAAGCGGAAAAACAGGCCGGCCAGTGCCACTCTAGAAACGTGAGCAGGTTATAAGAGCGTATGGTCGGCTCCGTTTGGACAGATGGATGAGTAAGTATATATGGAGGTGTATCACTGAACTGCTGCACTATCTGCAGTATCTGTGATCCTACATTTCATGTCAAAAGAGTGGACTTATCCTGTTTTAAAGATGTAAGACGAGATCTAAGGAGATTACTCCATACCAGCAGAAACACTTGACTCCAGTTTTATCTCTCTGAGACAAAACTGGCTTCAAAACGTCGCCTTCAACTGAATCTTTGCTGCTTTTCTGTAACCATAGTTAAAGTTTTGATTATTTAAGCCATGTTGGTCAACCTTGATTTTAGTTTTAAAAAAAAAGAGTTTGGCTTTGTTATTATTTATATTCGAATGATTGTGATTAATGCTTAAAAAAGGTATTCAGATCCCGTACAAAAATGTTAGAAATGAAGAAAAAAAAACACATTACAAGAAAGTCCTGCTTTCAAGATCTTATTTAAGTAAACGAATAATAAGAAAAAAATACTCCTGATTATATCATTAGATCGTTAATTCTGAGAAGAATCCAATTCACTGCTCTTCTACATTTAAGTATTATTGTAGTTGGAAAGAAAAAAAACTAAGTTCTGACAGACATAAGACTGCTGTTCAACTTTTTATACATGCCAGTCAAAACAGTTTATGATATGCGCGTTATGTTTATGAACATACAGAATTCATTTCATCATACTAACAGCTACTTTCGATACAAATTTCACACATTGTACTATATGTTTGGTACTTTATATACTAGTCTGATATGTAACATCCTGGACAAACATGTCATATTAAGTATATATGACATGCTAAACACCAGTATCAAAGAAACATTTGATATAAATGGTCAATAACATGTGAGACAAAATGCATACATACCTGTATATAGGTTTATATATAAAGATACGTTATATTTTGAGCATATTTTCTTTTTCTCATTATAGGATTGTTGGATTTTGATCTTAAACATTTAAAGAGTTGGGCTCTAGGACCAACTGATGGCATTCCCCACTTAAATTAATTTAAGACACTGAGTGTAAAATGAATGAGAACTGTGTTAGGATGACTCGACTTGTAATTGCATGACTTATAGCCTTTACAACTATATAATCATTCTTCTTTGTCACTATTCAACTATTTTGTATTTTCTTTTGTGTTTGTGCTGTAAATGTTTCATAATGACGCTGATCCCCAGTACCTATGATCACCACACATCCTCAGTCTGCTTTGCGTTTGTCTCCGTGTAAACAATGATGATGGACACAACAGCTCAGCAGCAGGTTGTGACATTGATTGAACCTGTTGTCACAAACTGAATGAGCTCATAGCACTAACACCTGCATTCGAATTGTTTTACTCCAGCTTCAAATTGTTTTACAGTCACCCAAAGCTCCTCAAATTAGCACCAGTCAGCTGACAAATGTTCTGAGCGGCAGCAGCAGCACAGGTTGGTGTTTAAGGCAGAGAATGATGTGTAATCTGGTAAAGTGTTTGTTCTTCACCCTCATACTGTCATGAGTGGGGCCAATGGGGGCTTACATTAGCAAACCACCGAGACACCCCTAACCTTTTTCTTTCTTTCTTTCTTTCTTTCTTTCTTTCTTTCTTTCTTTCTTTCTTTCTTTCTTTCTCGTTTCAGATGTTGTTCTTAGGTGAACTGCTTTCTGAACTCGTGAAATCATGCATTGCAAGACATGGAAACTTTCCAAAAAATCTCCACAGAGATAAGGGTGTCACACTGAACCAGGCAGCTCCGATGTGTTGATGAAAGAGATGTGCGTACGTGGAATAATTCCCACAATCCTTTAAGGTGAATATTTTACAGGGATGAGAGGTTGGATTTTCTAGGGTGTAAGAAAGCCTATCAACCTACTTTTAGAAGCATTTGGCCACGAGAGCTGAGGTTACAGCTGTTAGTGCTAAAAAACCTACACACATATCTTCTCACAGCTGCATATAACAAACTGCACCAGCAGCAGAGGCCTGAGAGGTTAAAAATGTCTTTTTAAGGGTGTTCTGGAACAAATGTGAGGCTCCAAAACCTCATCCAACATGAGATACCCTGAAGTGATATGAAAAGTGTTGAAAGATCTGTAATTCTCCCATACAGAAAAAAAAAAGAATCATGTTTACATTCTTGTCTAAAAAGCTGAATTGACTTTTTTCTCTCTCTCTCTCTCTCTCTCTCTCTGTCACTGATTGGTCTGTGCTGATGAAACAGAAAAGCTGAAAATTGTGTTCGTGCCTGCCGCTGTGATATCAATAGATGGCATGTGCGATTGCTTCTTACAAACTGGAGGGGCCAGGCCACTGGGAATAATGTTCAGAGAGCAAGTGAGGCGGGCAGGCAGGCAGGCAGCAAGCTGTGTGCGTGAGTGTGTGTGCGTAATGGTGTGTGCGTGCGTGCGCGCCTGTGCAGCAGAGTTTATTGAAAGAGTTCCTCTCTGCCTCCCCCTCCTCCCTCTCTCCCTCCCTCCCTCCTCCTCCCTCACTCCCGCCCTCCCTCCTCCACCCTCCTCCTCCCTCCCTCCTCCTCCTCCCCTCCCTCCAGCCCAGGCAGCAGCAGCCTGGGTGGTCCCCCTCTCTCTCCACTTTGGTGAGCTGTTGCTTAGCAGCTAATAATAGGCGATGTTTGCAAAGTAATTTGCCTCTTCCTTGGCCAATGGGAGCCGGAGCCCTTTTCCATCAAACCTCCCTTTTCAGGATTTGCCGAGAGGCGAACTTCTCCAAATGTTACCGCTACGGGATCGGAGTTAGACTTGACACGGACGGCTCAGACATAGGCTACTACTACTACCACTACTACTACTACTACTACTACTACTACTACTACAACTACTCCTCTCTGAGACGTCGTTTCATAAACTATCGGGACGAATGAAGACTGAAGGATCTATACGGATTTCGGCGCATAATGTTGGGATGGAGTTTCGAGACTTGTTTGGCTCCAAGGAAGACTAGAAAACGTTCCTCTAACTTGTCGCCGGCGCTGCTGGATGCGCTCCTCTTCTATGTTGGATTATTGTCGCTTTTTCTGAACTCGCACCGATTCTCTGTCGCTTCGCTCTGCGCCCCGTTTACCCTCTTAGGACTATGGCCTCGGATCGCGGGGTCCCAGGGGCCGGCGTCTATGGAGATTTACCCCCGAGTTATACGCGTTCCCAGCCGCCTGCGAACCCAGACCTACTCCGGAGACCCAGCTACTGCCACGCTGCTTTCGCACTTAAACAGATCTCAAAGGTGACACAATGCTCCCAGTATAGTGTGGATTTACTATGAAGGCAGCTTTCATTCAGTCGGTAAACGTGAATGAAAAGTCTCCAAAGGCAGCTTGTGATTTAGCCCTTATCTAGTCGTGAGTTGAGGGCGCATGTGGGAATGTAGGGTAGGCTGAAGCAGAAGCTCTCAAACTGGGGGTCCGGGGACCACCAGAGCTCCCCGAGGGAGTCGACAGCGAAACCAGGAGTTGTTCAGTTTAACTGTTTATAAGGGAAAAATATATATAAATTGTCATCAGGTTGATATAGACAGCAGCAGTCTTGCATGCGTTATGTTTACTGGGATCAAATCTTGTAGAAGACATTTTTTTGGAAACCTCCTGGAATAAAGTGATAACAAGTTAACAAGCGTTTACATATTTGGCAGTTAACTATGCTGTTTGTTTGAATGGACAGCAGACTCTCATTCATTTATTTTGTTTTGTTGTTGTTGTTGTTAAAGCCACCGGGAGGGGAGGGAGTGTGGGTTTGTTCTCATATCCCAGCCGTGTTGTGCGTGTTTTTGGCTTTGTGCAGGCAGCGGAGAGCGCACTGGCCCGGGGTCTGTTTGGAAATGTGGTGGGTCCTGTAAAGGAATTCACTGATTGAGTTTGATCTGACAAAGCATCTTTGGACCGCCCGGATGCTTGGACGTGTTTCAGCACTGCTGAGAGAAACCACAACACCAGTGCAATGTCTTCTGCAGCAGTGACATTTGTAGCACAGGGACTGAATGGCCTACAGTAGAGAATCTAACATTTCTGTTACAAATCAGAGTGGAAGAAAACTATATAATGTAGTTTACTATGAAGCAATACAAACTCTTTTTGTAGCCAGCTCATTCTGTTTGTATTCATCAGACTGAACGAGACTTCTACTTACCTGAATAGTTGCAACAGTTACCAATGTTCAGGACATATATGTTTATAACTTTGTACCGCATACTCACTAAAGATCAGATTCATATACAGTGTTTCATATAGAGTCAGAGACATCTTGTTAATCAGACAGTATTGTTGTTTTTCTCTTAAATGATACCTATAATCTGCAATTTCAGTATTTCTGCAGCTTTCATTACATCAAAATGTGTTTTTTATAATCTCATTTGCTTGTTTCTCTGTAAGTTTAAACTGCTTGGAAACAAGTTTAACCAAAAGTTTTATATCAGTACAAATTATTGCCACAACTGTGTTGATTAAATCATCTCAAATGTGGGAGACCCTATCCTAAATCTGGGTTGAGTTCAGGTGATAGATGTGAAGTTTTAGCATGAATCTGACAGCACACTCAGGGAAAGACAGCGCTGGCATCAAATATGTGGTTTACTCGTTAGCACACTGAGTTGTCATCATGTTAGATAGAGCTTAAATTCCACAGACAGACACATCTCTCTGGGTACAGATGCGTGCGTTATCCAGTGTCTCAGATATGAGTTGTTGCTGTGCTTTAGATTTCTAAATTCTTCACTCTTGAGAGACAGATAGAGACACAGCCACGAAA
Source organism: Larimichthys crocea (assembly GCF_000972845.2). Classification (NCBI taxonomy): domain Eukaryota; kingdom Metazoa; phylum Chordata; class Actinopteri; family Sciaenidae; genus Larimichthys; species Larimichthys crocea. The sequence goes on from NC_040022.1 coordinate 14,138,876, forward strand.
CCTGCCTTTGTGGACAGTTCTGCATTATTTATTCATTATTTATGTAACATAGTAATAATAATACTGTCCTTTTGTCGCCCTCCCTCCTACTTCGAATCCAGGGGAAGGCGGTAGGTCAGAAAGCTCCTCTGTGGATCCGGGCGAGATTCCAGGCCCTCCTGTTCTCTCTGGGCTGCCACATCCAGAGGCACTGTGGGAAGGTCCTCTTTATTGGACTCTTAGTATTCGGGGCTCTGTCTGTGGGACTCCGAGTCGCAGCCATCGAAACGGACATCGAACAGCTATGGGTGGAAGGTGAGTTTATCTCTGTTAATCTTTGCGGATGTTCTTGTGAAGCAGCCAGACTCTAGTTATTGTTAGTATTTCTCACTCAGATACATCACTTACCCTTCAGGTAAGCTGTCATTCTGTGAGTTCAGTCTTTGGTCTGTTGCTGGATTTATTGACTTTATGCTCATAAATACTCAGCTGAGATATGTTTGTACATTTTGATGAGCTTGTATTTTTCCCCACTGAGTTTAACTGGAGTTTGAATGACAATAGTGGCTGGTGGGAAGATGCAGGGTGGCCATGTTAGTGTCACCTTAGTGCCATGGGAGGGCACTAGGTGTTCAGTGACTGGCTGCTGCTTGTCTGGCTGAAATCTTACTGAAGCAGCAACGTGGAACCTGATTTGTGGGAGCTGGTTTGAAGTTATTTTATTATGTTTGGATGAAAGAAGCTTGCATATTTAACTTTGGATATTAATTTGGTTTCCTGTGGCGTTTGGGGGTGGGAATATACTGTATGTTGTATCCTGCAAGCTCAGTTGTTGTTTGGTCATGTCTGTTCATGTCTCTCAATAAGTCAGTTTACCTGAGAAACCCAAACACATCCAACACGCCTGCATTACAATAGTATCTTCCCCTCTTCTGTCACTCACACACTCGCTATCTTATGTCTGTCCTAAAGGCATGACTGTGTTTGTGATTGTGCGCTGACTCACAAAGCTTTCCCTCCTCGTTCTGTGCATTTTAGATTTAAGTTATTTGTACATTTTCAGGGTTAGAGGCAGCTTTATTTGGTTTTTCACACTGGCCGAATTCCTTTTAAACCCCCAGGCTTTCAGTGCCGGGGCTGATCCCCGCAGCAGATGGACTGTGTGAATGGTTAGCCATCTTTGAGGGCTCTGACCCCTCCCCCCCTTTCGGCTCCCTGTGTGGTCCCTAACTATTCTTGGATTCCATTCAACAAGAGGCAAGCAGGCAGGCAGGCAAGCAGGCACCACCTCCCTTAAACCCCCCCTCCCTCACTCCCTCCTCCTCTCCTCCTCACACAAGAAGAAAAAATATAAGTGAATGCAGCTGAAGTTTACCCACCTGTTTTGCACACTCTAAAAGCGCTACAGCAGTTGGTGAATATAAACAGACTCTATGGGGTTTTTTAAGCCCACCATGTCACTAGAGGACGGGGACAAGCAGCTCCCACAGGAGCTGTGTGCGGAGGTGTTGGAGAAATCACACGCTGCTGGTGTCAGAAGTGTTTGTTAGGCTCTGCGCTTCATTTGCGGAGGAATTTAAATAAGCCTCCCGTATCAGGCCCAATTTAAATAAAATATAACAAAAAAAAAAAAACAATCTCTGCAAATTGGGTGCTTGAGGTTGCAAAAGCCTGAATTTGATACAAAAGCGGGCAACAAGAGTTTGAATTTCCACAGTCTCTTTTTTTCCTTTGGTTTCATTCTGGTTAGTGTAAAGCTTCGGGATTACCTCTTGAGCTAATTGGCAGATCCATCTCTTAAAGGAGATGTTTAGATGTTTGTGTGCCAGTTGTTTTGCTGTGGGATTGAGAGAGTTGAACTGGGGGGGTCTGAAAAGGAATGCTGTGCCTTTAAGAGGCCGTGGCCATGTTTCTAAAGTTTCTGCCTGCCTTGTTTCCACCAATAGCCCATTGACAAAGCTGCTAGGGCCTCAATGGAGAGTAAAGTGGTTCGGTAACAAGGAGAGGTTAGTTCTCCCTCTGTCTCTCGCTCTCTCTCACACACACACACACAAACACAGAAGAGCACACACACACACACATGCACCATTGTACATAAGCCAGAAGAGGGAGGAATGATATGCTCTCTAATAAGACAAATTATTTCATATTAAGGCACGCAAAATATTTCTCTATTTCTCTAGTTTTATTGGACTTGTTTTTGTGTATATAATGTAATTTAGGAGAAATATAATTTATAACACGTACTTGTGAGTCATTTCTTTTGTATCTGACAAGTAATCTTATGAAGCAGCTCTTCCTGATTGCAGCATAAACAAAGCTTTCACACTGGATCCTAATTTGTTCAGTATAAACTAGCTGTGAATTGACACCGTATGTGTTAACACTGCCAGCAGGGTGTAAGATGTATGTGTGTGTGTGTGAATGTGTTAGGGGCATATGCTTCCCATCATATATTCATACTAGAGGCTGCCCCCGCACTCTACCCACGCATACACAAACACATACACTTGTCATCTTTGCCACCTTTGGTGTGTACAGCTTGCCTTGCCGTCTGTCTGCCCGCCAGAATTTCCTGTCTGCCTGTGCTTTGTGTATGTCTGTTTATATTTCTACCTGTCTGTCTGCCTGCTCTGTGAAGTCAGGCCACCAGGGCTTTTTTAATTGCTTCCTCCCTCCTACAGCACCAAAACACTGTGAAGCAGGGCACAGCGGTGCAGTCTGTCTAGAGAGAATAGACAGAGAATAGGGAGGTTGAAGTTAGTACCTGCATTCCCAAGCAAAAAATACTTCCACTCTCTCCTTTACTCATCATTTTGGTTCATCTTGTGCATTTGCAAAGAGGATACGGGACAAGAAAGTAAAAGGGTTTGTCATGCATTCAGCCATCACACCTGTGTTGGCGAGAATAAGAGCCCCAGTATCAGGGTGTTTAGTCTGACGGGGGGATTAAGGACTATTTGTGGCTTACTGCTCAATCTGAGATAGAAATTACCCATCAAAATGCCCGAAATGACTCACACAGGTCTTGTTTAATTGTAACAGATTTGAATATTCTTGTGGAAAGTGACACTGGAAGTTTTCCTTATTATTTATAAATGGCTGAATGACATCATATTTCTTTAATTTTCTGTCTTTTCACCGTGAATGATGTTTGCGTACTGTAAACAAACTCTCCTATACGTTTATATAGCTTGCCCACCCTTTGAAAGTGTGAAAGTTGGTGTGAGCTGGGCAACGTGTGACTCGGCCTGTATTGTCCACGAGCAGAAAAGAGAGAGATCGTAAAAAAAAAAAAAGAGGTGCAGGAAGAAGAGAAGGATGAGAGGAGACAGTGGGGGGTTGGGGCAGGAACAGGGTGGAAGGTTTATGGCTAGCTGACACTTTTTTTTTTTTGCCTGTCCCACTTGAACAAACATGAAAAGTGTAAGACTGCCTGATGTATGTCCTTTTCTCATCAGAAAACAACTACAAGAGAGTATACAGTTTCTTGCTTTCCCCCTCCTTAAATCTGATTTCTTTGTGCAGCGTGTTGCATTATTATATAATGATCAGATTCAGATCAGATTATTCCACTTTTCACAGAGCCTCACTTGAAAAGCTTGTTTTGGGAAAAGAGAGGAAAGAAATGGCCTCCATGTAAAAGTGGTGGTGTTTACTCTTACATTAACTAAACTCATCCTTCTTGGCAGAGTTTGGGTGAGGCATGACAGACATGTACACAGACTCAAGCTGTCCAAATATGAGTGCAGTGAGACAGGGCCTATCCGGATAGCAGGCGCACCACATGTCCCATAAAGAGGCCATGTAGAAAGAGGATAGGAAAGGGGGAGGTAAAGACCATACACAGTCCACGTAGCATGAATGCATAGAGACTGAAGTGGCTAGGTTTGCCGGCTAGCTATGAAATCAGACCTAGTCTTTTGCATATACGAAGAGACCAATAAACAGATTGATTAAAAGAGCGAGAAAGATTAGAGAAAAACACGCCTGAGTTTGTGCAAATGAGCGAATGCACACGTGGGCATTTCGGTGTTTGGAGCAGTTTCTCTAAACAAACCTCAGAGCGGCACAGCAGGTAAATGCTATAATTCATCGGAGCGCACACAGCGCCCCAGTTCAGACAGAGAAAGGGAGCTCTATGAGGCATTATTGGAGGTGAATAGTGCGCGGTGGTGCCCCAGCTAGATAAATAAACTCCCAGTGCTCAGGGCCCAGGACCTCACTGGTAGAGAGAACAAACAAGACCAGAGTCAACCTGGGTCACTTCTAAATGTTTATTTCACCCCCCTTCCCGCCATCCTTCAGTCCAAGTCTCCCTCATTCCATCCCCTTTTTCAGCATCCCCCCCCCCCCAACACACACACACTCTTTAACAGTGAGACCAAGACCACCCCCTAACAAATAAACACAGATTGAGCAGCTATAGATACATGTGCATATGACAGACACATGGCTTTTGCTTCCATGATGCAGGAAACACAGACTGCTCCCTACCTGTAGCGATTTTAAAACATCCAGCATTCATCATTTCATGTGGATTATGAAGATACAGCCACATTTACAATGACAACGTAAAGCTGTTGGTGTTGTTTGGTGCCAAACCTTTTATAAGAAAAAGGGCACTGGACTGTCAGTCTTTGCAACATTGAATGCAATATACTGTGAAAGGCTTGCAATGCAAGTGAAAACAGGATAATGAAAACTCAATCAATATAGTGTGGCACCCTTTCTTTCCTCAATGAAGAGCAACCTTTGTCTTTGGTCTGTGCGAAAATAAAGCGGCACCAGTCACCTTAGAGTTTGCACCATTTGCCTCTGTCTTTGCACCATGAAAGTATAAAAAGTAAAGGGTGAGGGAGATGGAGAGAGACTGAACATTTTCTTGGTACTTGGGAGGGAAAAAAGAAATGGTTCTTGGGCTCAATAAATTCATTTCTCGTCTGAATGAGACCAGCAACGTGGAAAAATTTTGCCTTTCAGGCAGGGATGAATGTATGTTTCAACCACACATTAAGCAGTATTAGCGGTCAGTGGAGTGTCTAATGTGACTATTTTTCACAGTGGCCAACTCTGCCCATGATTAGCATAATTAGCAGAGGCAAGCCTATACATATGGAAATAGAAAGTGCCTAAATGCCAACCCTGGTGGAAATTTATGTGTGGTGGCTAACACCACTGGCACATCTGAATAGAATGTAAGTGAAACTGATTTTTCATGTTGTTTTCGCTGTTTTATACTGTTTTTAAGGTGTGATCTGTTTGTTTTTTTCCCGATGGTGGGAGGGTGCAGGGTGAAAACACACTGTAACTGATCATTTTTGTTTTCTCATGCCCCACATTAATTAGGATTTTGTCCTCCGAAAATAATACAACTGTCTTTGACGATTAATGAACAGATACAGGGTGCGTGTGAAGACAAAACACACGCACACTGTATTTCTATAGGTAAGATACCAAAGTGCCAGCTTCTCTTTCTTGCCCCTAGCCTCACCCTCCCACAGCCAACTCTGGCATTGTTTTACAGGCTGGGAAAGTTTTGGTCCATTTGCTTTTGTTGTGAAAAAAAAAAAAAAAAAAGAAGTTCCCTCTTTATTTTATTCCGCTGTTTGTTGGGAAACATCTGAAAGAAATTGAAGGGTTGAATGACAAAGGGGTTTGCATTCAGTCTGGAACTGCTGTATTGAAGGATTGTATAGAGGAACAGCCCATCTGCTGGGGGCAGCCTGCTTTAGGTGGTGCCCTGGCTAGGGAATGCCATAGGGCAGGGCCGGGCTGAGGACCCAAAGTGGGTCCTGAATCTGGTGTGTCCACATGTGACAAAAGGACAGAGAAGTTTTTTTGTGATGCTGGGTGCCAGGCAGAAAGAATGAGTTTCTCATTTGGCTCTTTGCTGAAAATCTAAAGACATAATAGACCGCTATTGGAGGACATTGTGAAAAAAAAGAAGTGTTGAGTGAAAAAGTAAATGATGCAAGATGCCAGCCGAGGAATAGCTTTCTGTCTTTTCTTAATATTGTTTCTTCTCTCTGGTGGTCGGAACTCTCTTTCCCTTAAATCTATCTTTTATTAACAGAGGTCCTGCGTAGAAATCAGCAGTTCATTTCTCCGCATGCGGTCATGCTGTGTAAATCAGGAAAAGGTAACTTCCACGGCACTATGTAGCAAGTAAAAACATACATGTCATTTTCAACCCTCTTCGTCTTGGGTCTTCCTCCATAGCAGCGTGGGGCCTTTCAGAGGCCCCCTAATCCAGCTAATCTACCACACTGAACTTTGAAGGTGGCCTGCTCTGACCTAGCATGGCCTGGAACTAGGACTAGACCTGTAAGCCATGAAGATAGAATAGAATAGAATAGAATAGAATAGAATAGAATAAATTTGAAATGCAGCATTTTAAAGATGGCCTTGCCTCCGTCCTAGAAGCCAGATGTGAGAAGCCGCACATATTTCATTGAGTTAGGGGATTCTGGGTGTTCGGCTTTTGGGTATAGAAGGGTCAGGTGGAGAGGAAATGACTGAGGTTGGTGGAGACAGGGTCCAGTGTTTACACCGGTGTACAGACTCACACCCACACACACAGAGGTACATGGACACACACATTCATACAAACGTTATATTTGTACACCCACAGCCATGAAACCATGTCAGTGCTTGTTATGACATTTTTCATTTGCTTTTCACTTTCCCAGTGTCGTAACTGTTGTGAAAGTGCTTTTAGTGGTGAAGCTAGTAAATGAATTCACATGTTGCACCCAACAGAGTCGAGTTGTTTGCTGAAATTTGTAAGATGGTGGTCGAGTTTCTCAAAAACATCCAATGAAAGAACTGTGGATGTGATTTAAAAGAAGTTGTGATCATTTTATTTTCTCTCGTTTCTCATTTCATCATGTTGCCAAACACGGACTAATATTTCATGTTAGAAAATTGCTCATGTAATAAAATTACCAGCCACTGGGGTGTTGAAACCCCAACTTCCACACTCAAAGGCGCTTTCTTCCCAGGGTGGGAAAATTTCCGGGAACTGTCTCTTTAAGGCTGAGCGGAGCGCAGGCTGAGTGCAGGGAGAGGGTATGGGGGATTGAAAAAGAGTGAGAAAGAAGTAGAAAAGGAGAAAGATGGAGCGAAAAGACACGGGAAACCAGGAGATAGAGAGGAAAGACAGATAGAAAAGAAAAGACAAGGTTGCTTCTGAAGCGAGTGCTGAACTGAGAAGAGTCGTCATGAAGCTCAGAGTTGGGTGGTTGGGGCCGGACCAGGGGTTGAGGAGAGAAGGCGAGAAAGAGAGAGAGAGAGAGAGAGAGAGGGAGAAGAGAGAGGACTTGCTGCCTGGGTGGTCCAGATGGGAGGAACGAGACACAAATAGCTATAATTTACTTCAGGAGGCCTGTAATTACAGAGCCAGAGTCTCTCCGAGCCACCCAGTTCCTGTTGGGATCAAAACCCCACACTGCAGAGGTTAACATACGAAATGTCAAAAAAGGTTTAACAGATGTCAAAGAGGTCCACGAACAGAAAGGGTTCCATTTTGTAGTACCCTTTTTTGATTGGAAATCTGTGTAGTGAGGAAACTGTCCTAGAGAACTGTACTTCTAAGCACCGTTTTCACACCAAGCCAGATTCTTTGTACATGTACTAGACAGCGCGAAAGTAGTTCCAGTCAAATAAACTCAAAGAACCAGCACTTTGAAAAGAGACAAAAAAGTCTCCAAAATTTTTGAGGAAATCTTTTTTTGTTGTGGTTCCCTTGGAATAAAATCCTTATAAAAACTTCACAAATGTTGTAAGACCAGATGTGCAAAGAACATGTCCCGTTTGAGTCGTTTTTTTGTTTTTTTTTTTCTTTTTGGGATGCACTGAGCCAGACACTTAAAAAAAAAAGACACACATGACTGCAAATAAACGAGGTGACCTTATATTTTCAAGCCCCTGCGTAGGTAATTAAAGCCTTGAAAGCGAAAGCCTAGAAATATTGGACTGTGTCTCCAAGGCCTAGAGTTTTTAACCTGATCTCACACTTTCGCGGCGTAGGCTGAATAGTTGTTTTTTCTTTTCTCCCCATCAATTATAGGAGCCTACTCCAGGCTGGGGGAGGTGCCGGGAGTGTGGGGGGAAAATGAGAAAGAAAGAAAGAAAGAATGAAAGAGGGAGATAGATGCAGAGAAAGACAGAAGCAGGAGCTGTTGAGAATATTACGAGTATGAGAGGAATAGATGCAGGCGGGATTGAGTGCGGCGTAGGGAAAGTGAGTAAAAGAGTGACGAGAGTTAGAATTAAGGAGGTAGTCCTTGTTTCCAAACTTCCCCCCTCACCTCCTCCCTTCCCTCCCTCTCTTTCTCTCTCTGGGGTTGTCATGTAGTGGGACAGCGAGAGGGGCAGACGGGCCCTCTGTGATCCAGCGCGGCATGTTTCATGTCCACTTGGCACAGGCACAGATCCCCCCGGCTGGCAAACTCTTTTCAGGGCAACCTCCTGTAATTAGGGGGCTGGAGTCTACCGCATAGCACAACATATCTCTCTCTCTCTCTCTGTTTTTTTTTTAATCCTCTTTCTATCTCTTTCTTGTTCATCACCACTGCTGACATCCATATTTATCTCTATATGAAACTATTTACCTTTCTTTATCTACTTGTATCTTCATGTTCTTTGATGTCTTTCATTCCCAGCTTCTGTGTGCCATATCAACACCTCCACTGTCACTCTTCTCTTCTCTTCTCTTCTCTTCTCTTCTCTTCTCTTCTCTTCTCTTCTCTTCTCTTCTCTTCTCTTCTCTTCTGTCATCTGGTTCCAACATTATAGTTTTATGATGTAGTTTTGGTCAACTTATTTTCATCTAGACTACCTCAAAGGTAGACACGGCATATAAAGATCAAGAATGGCAAGTCGGTATTCAAAATGTCTTTGTCGATATATATCTGCTGCCCTGAGAAGAGTGGCAGAGGATTTTGGGGCATCAGAAGCCTGGTTTTCCTAACTAACAGGGCACATCTGTTTCACAGAAGGAGCCAATGAGAAGCTGTATTACTCATTTCTCTTGGCCAGACGCTGGCTTGTGTGAAGTGCCTTCAAAACCAACACTGGCGAGGGCCAAGGGCGTTGGTCGATATATGTGTGTGTTCTTGTGAAAGTGTGTGTGCATATGTATATGCACGCAACACACTGTTATAAGATCCAAATGTGTGTCTTTGTGTGCACTTTAAAGAATTTGTGTGCTATTTATGAATAGTATCTATCTATCTATCTATCTATCTATCTATCTATCTATCTATCTATCTATCTATCTATCTATCTATCTATCTATCTATCTATCTATCTATCTCAAGAATTCAGTATTTATTTATCATTTATTCTTTGTTTTCTAGCTGGTAGTCGGGTGAGCACGGAGCTTCGCTACACCAAGGAGAAGCAGGGAGAGGAGTCAGTATTTACCTCACAGATGCTTATCCAGACCCCCAAAGAAGAGGGCACGAATATTCTTACCCAGGAGGCTTTGCTGGTTCACATGGAAGCCGCCCTGTCTGCTAGCAAAGTCCAAGTGTCCCTGTTTGGAAAGTGAGTGCACCATGGACGTTTAATATTCATTGTGCTTTTTAAAAGTTGTGGATTATTAATTCTTTACTAATTATTGTTTTCTTTCTTGTAGATCGTGGGATCTTAACAAAATATGCTATAAATCAGGAGTTCCTATTATAGAAAATGTCATGATTGAAAGGGTAAGTTCACAACAAATGATTATTATTTTTTTGCCATTTTTTATTTACCTGATTTGTGTAATAAAACTTCCTTTCTATTTCCTGATCCCAGATGATTGACAAGCTATTCCCCTGTATGATAATCACCCCATTGGACTGTTTTTGGGAAGGGGCCAAACTACAAGGAGGCTCCGCCTATTTACCGTAAGTCTTGGAATACTTGACTCAATTTACGTTTGTTTTTTTGTTTTTTTTGCATATTAAAACATTTCATAGAAAGTCTTGGCTCTCCCTTTGCTGTCATTGCTTCCATCTGACTTGCGTTGCAGACTTTTGGAGGAGTCCATAACATTTAACACATGCTCGATGGAGACATACAGTTGGGCTTTCAGTAGTCTGTCAGTGGGTGCTGTGACTGACAGCGGCGGTCAGTAATAGAGTTCTTTTAGGGCCCAGAGAGGGACTGGAGGGGGGTGCCCTGACAGAGAAATTCAAAGAGAGAAAGTGAGGGATAGATGCAGCGAGCAAGGGAAAGGATGGAGGGAGAGAGAGGAGATGGCTGCAGCAGCAACTGGGTGGTGGGTTGGTAGAAAGGAGGGTGGGGAGGCAGTGGTGGTGGTGGTGGTGGTGGCAGGGGAGCCCTTTGGGTCAGACAATGGTAAGCATTCTTTCAGTTTACGAGTGAGTGTCCATCAGTGCAGGGGCCCCGGAGGAGGGAGGGGGGCCGGCTTTGTCAGCTCACGGCTAACACTCGGCATTCTCATGGTAATGCCCCGGGCTCCCAGCTCCCAAGTTGTCCAACAAATAAAATGGGCAGTATTCAAGCCTCAAGTCCCTCGAGAAAGACAGAGAGAGGCTACAAGACGGTTAACAGTGGAGTCGGGGCGTATTTGGGCATTTGCGGATTCAGTTGTTTTTTTTTTCTCCTTTTTTTGGGACAAAGTTCTCTTGAGAAATTGAGTTACTGAAAGAGGGCCTTTTTTGTCATCAGAAGTGATATTTCAATTGAGTCCTTAGTTTATAAAAGATAGTTTAGATCATAGCAGATGTTTCTTTGCAAACAAATTATTTGTTTATATTTCTGTCCAGAGCTGACAGCGGTATGTTGCATGACAAGCCAGCGCACACAGAAACAAACACAAGTTTCCCATCCTTAGCATCTCCCAGTTGGCTTGTGTGAAAGCGGAGCGACACAGAGGGAGAAGGGGGTCTTTGATGATTCACACATCTCCCAAGTATTCTCGTAAATCACACAAAATGTTCAGCATCTGTTGTTATTTATTAAATGTTTTATACTCATATTGTTTCATGTGGAGCTGAAGGGAACTCGTGGTGGTCACTGAGGCCCGTGTCCCCCGAGTCAGCTTCCGCTTCACTTCAGCTCTGGTTTTAAATGCAAAAAAAAGAAAAGAAAAAGAGCGAGATAGAGAAAGGGGAAGAGGGAGAGGGAGAGAGGCATATTGGGAAAGAGAGTTAGAGAGAGAGAGAGAGAGAGAGAGAGAGAGAGAGAGAGAGAGGGAGAAAAAACTTGGGAGAACAAAGAGCAGCAATCTATGAAAAAACAAAAGGGCCCAGGCCCGGTTCACTCAAGCAAAAACTAGCTGATAAAGGAGTGTGTCTTTGCGAGCAGCAGCAAAAGGGACCCTGGTATGTGGGAATAGGAGAGGAGCTCTCTTCATGAGCCATTGGAGAGAGATTGGGCCCAAAGTTGAGATACTTTGAGATTCTTTTATACCCCTCTCTTTCTGTCTGTCTTCTTTCTTACTTTCTTAAATGTCCAAGAGTTTTCTCGCACTGAATCTTTACAACAATCTAGCGTTTTATTTCTTCTTTTCTGTATTTTTATTATTTTTTTTAATGTCACGTGTAAGAAGCTTGTGCCATTCTGTGGATGGAACCAGGAAAGCAGTTAAGCTGTTTTACTCCATGCCAAGTTTGGAGCACTGTACATTTTAAGCAGCAGTAATCAATACTTTGAAAGTGGATCGATTCATTTCCTGAAAATAAAAACTAAAACAAGCTTCAAAAATACAGAAAGCTTTCAAGGGAGGCCAAAACACCATATCCAGCTATAAATCAATGCTAACTTATTAGTCAACGAACGTAAAATACTCTGGCAAGTAGACTATAAAAATGAAAAGCATTAAAACTGTTCATTTTTATAGATCAGAGTAGATTTATGGACCTATATAATATAAACTACAAATGGAGAGGGAGGATGGCTTTACAGGTGAATTAGGTTCTTCAACAAACATCAGAGTTCTCACTTTTGCCCCTTTTTTTCATCCCTCACCTATTTCGTTCACGTCCATCTTCCCAACCTCTCCCTTCCCCTCCTCCTTATCAAGATGTTTGGGAGGCAGAGGTAATCGTTATGACTCAGTGCAGGACATTGAGGAATGGAAGTGAGCAGGCAGCCACCATGCCTTTTCCCCGGGCATTGTGGCAGCGTGAAACAGGATAATAAACGCTATTTTATCCTGTATCTGGAGCTAGCCTCCTGCATAGCCCTGCACAACGAAGGAGAGAGAATTAAACGAAAGTGAAAGAATCATAGTCTTTTTCTGCTCACGGTAAAGATTAGCAGGAATGCAAAGCCATGTAGCCTCGCGGGCACAAAGTGCTAAAAGTTATTCACGTTCTTTTCGGGTATGTTTTTAGTTGATGTTCATCATAGTGTGTCTTTGCTCCCCAGGGGTATGCCAGATATCCAGTGGATGAATCTAGATCCTGTCAAGCTGATGGAGGAACTGAGTCAGTTCACTTCACTGGAAGGATTTAAAGAAATGTTGGACAAAGCCCAGGTGGGACACACACAAATACACGCTGACAGACTGACTGAATGAAAGGCTTACTCATATGAACAATTAGGCACTCATCGAGTTGCGTACTTTTTCCATACACTAAGACTTTTGTAACATTGTTTAATTCCTTAGGTGGGACATGCCTACATGAACAGGCCATGTCTAGACCCATCAGACCCTGACTGCCCTCTCAGTGCACCCAACAAGGAGCAAGGAGAGGTAAACTAACCGTCTTTATATACAACAAGAAGCTGCAGGTAGATGAAAGTAGTTCCACCTAACGTATTTCTCTCTGTCTGTTCCTGCTCGTGCATTCAGAGTCCTGACATTGCTGGGCGTCTCCAGGGTGGTTGCCATGGTTTCAGCCGGAAGTTCATGCACTGGCAGGAGGAGCTGATCCTGGGAGGGCGGGTCAAGAACAGCCAGGAAATTCTGCTGAGGTGTGTGTTTATTAAGACATGAGCCACAGCCGCAGTGATTTTACAGGTTGTACATAGAGTAAGTTTAAGTCTTAATGGACGATGTATGAGTACGGACGGATTGTGTGATCACTGCCAGCCAAAGCAGGCGGGCCAGCAGCTTGGGAGCCGCAGTGACTGTGGAATCTGTGTAACCTCTAATAACCCATCAGACACATGCTAGGAATGCCTCGTACAGAGAGGGATCGGTTTCCTGCATGACCCTGGTCCAGGATAGGCCAATTAAAGATGATTGACAGCCACATAAAGCCCCCCCACCCTGTTACACATTTGTTTTATAAGAGACCAAAGTAGAAGAAGACACAGATGAAGGGGAATGAACAACTTTTTTTTAAAGACGTATTGACTACAACTGGATTTAAAAGCACTGGCGTTACAAATGGAGTGACAGCATTAAGTCAGAGCCCAGATCATGACCCACACAGGGCTTGAATAAAAGAAGATTGTAGTCCCATCTGTAGGAGCCACACTTACTCTTGGATGTGATTTATGATCATTTCTTTCACATTTTGAGCAGCGCTGCTGCTCACAGTGGCTGTGCCAAGAAAACCTGAGGACATCTGGGATCACAGCCGAGAGACCGGCAGACAGACAGACTAGATAACACCTGCTTTTGGCTGTTTACATTGGCAGAGAGACAGACAATCCTAGAAGAAATGGCACCTGCCTTTAGCCATTCACAGAAAGGCATGTTACTGTATAAGTTAAGGGGAGAACATCTAAACAGTCTGACTGGATTATTTTTAATGTACTAGTTGTCAGACGGATGATGCTGTTGATGTTTCAACTCAGCTTAACACACAATAAAGCATGTTTGCAGGGGGAGCCTGACATCTCTGATGTATCTTAAGCTTACATTTGTGTATCTTGCAGTGCGGAGGCTCTCCAAACCATGTTCCTGTTGATGAGTCCCAAGCAGCTGTACGAGCACTTTAAAGATGACTACGAGATCCATGACATAAACTGGAATGAGGAAAAGGCTACCGCTATCCTCGAGTCCTGGCAGAGGAAGTTTGTGGAGGTATGAACACACACACACACACACACACACACACACACACATTTCATGTATAGATCACATACTGTACACACACAGTTTATTGTAGCCACCAAGAAGTAGGAGGGGGATGAGAAAAATGAGGAGGCATTTCCTTGTCCCTATGCAGTCTTGTTTTGCTGACACACACACACACACACACACACACACACACACACACACACTGCATTGGACTTATTCCGCAGTGTCTGAATTCCATCAGTCTTCAGCTACCTTGTAAAGCGAATCGCAGGGCAGACCAGGGCAGTAGGTGTGTGTATTTGTGTGTGTGTGGTAGGCCAGCCATCTCTCTCTGTCAGAGCCCTAGTTATAGGAACAAGCTGTTGCTGTGATAGCTGACACCCACCCCGGTGAGGGTAAGGAGGGAGGGAGGGAGGGAGGAGAGTGGGGGGACATGTTGCAAGGGAGGAGGGGTAACAAAACTTAAAAAGTAAACTGCGAGAGACGAGAACACCTCCTCATGACACATTATAGAACAAGAACAGATCTATTTGAGATTGCGAATGATGACTGAATGCGGACAGGTAAATAGCTTTTAGGGGGATCTTTTGTCCATTCATGGCACAGAGCGGAGAGAGCAGCCTTCCTGGGCCATGTGATCCCATCCTTTTCACCTTTGACCTCACAACCTCTGGCATCTGTGCTCATTACTCCTCAGTTGTCATACATACACACGCACTCACACACATGCTAGCACATGTAAGAACACACACAGACGTTCATACTCACTTTCACACACATGCACATTTCGAAGGGAGAGGCTGCTTTTTTATGTTAGAATAAAATACGGGGCTGGGGAGTGTGTTTTCATGTGGAAAAAACAAAAGTACAGCTCACGTTACTCAGCATTTCAGCCCCATCATAGTATTATACTAGTATAATACTATTTTCGACAATGTAATTGTTAATTATATAGGTAAAGCTGAAGAATATATCTTTTAGTGTAACTTTCCTCTCTTATAAGTGGCAGATTACATCTTATTTAGTTGATTAATTGATCTTATTTGATGATTAATTGATCTTTCTCCTTCAGGTGGTCCACCAAAGTATCCCAGATAACTCCAGCCAGTCAATCCACGCTTTCTCCACCACCACCCTCAATGATATCATGAAATCCTTTTCTGATGTCAGCGTCATCAGGGTGGCCGGTGGATACCTCCTCATGGTGAGCATAGTAATAGATTTAAGTCAATAGATTGTGGCTGGCAATTTTAATGAACTTCACTGTGAAATGACAAATATTTTATGTTGTTGTCTTCTCTTTAGCTGGCCTATGCCTGTGTGACCATGCTAAGGTGGGACTGTGCCAAGTCCCAGGGTGCCGTGGGGCTGGCCGGGGTGCTGTTAGTGGCTTTGTCAGTGGCTGCAGGACTGGGTCTCTGCTCTCTGCTCGGACTTTCTTTCAACGCCGCCACCACACAGGTACAACACAAAGGAAACAACATACAGTACATTCACTGTGTTTCATTACTGAAAGATTTATTTTCAAGGGGCAACTTCAAATGTTCATTCTGACCCTTTCCCGTCCCAGGTGCTTCCCTTCCTGGCATTAGGGATTGGTGTGGATGACATGTTTCTGTTGGCTCATTCCTTCACAGAGGCTGGAAGTAACATCCCCTTTAAGGTACACTGCTCTCCTCTCCTCTCCTCTCCTCTCCTCTTCTCTCCTCTCCTCTCCTCATCTGAATGTTGTTTTCTCTGTTTTAAAGGAGCGGACAGGAGACTGTTTGCGTCGCACTGGCACCAGCGTGGCTCTGACTTCCATCAACAACATGATCGCGTTCTTTATGGCCGCTCTCGTACCCATTCCTGCCCTGAGAGCTTTCTCTTTGCAGGTATGTCTTTCACACACACACGCACCGCCTCACACGCATGCGCACAGACATAAACACATGTACACAATCGCACACCGAGAGGCCCGAGGCTCCTTTGAAAATGAAAGAGATAACTTAAGAGAGGTGACACTTATTCAGAGCAAGGAAAGCCTTTGTTCAGGGTTTTATTGCCGTTGCACCTACAGGGCCAACATTTTTGTGTGTGTGCGTGTCCGTGTGTGTGTGTGTGTGTATGTGTGTGTGTGTGTAATGTGGAATAATCAGAGCAAAAAGGCTGATGAACAGAGAGAAAGAGGCAGACAGAGAGAGAACGAGAGGGAGAGGGAGGGAGGAGTGGATCAGTATATCACTGGCCCGTCAAGGCGGTTTGCTCTGATCTGTGACTAACTGTGGGTGGTCTGAAACACACAAGCACACACATAGACATACACACACTGGAAACCACAGCCAGTTAGAATGTCAGCTTCAGGGGCTGGGGTGAGTGAACGGTGATGGTTTTGCTCAGACTCGCAACATATATATTCCCTCCCTGCTCTCTTCTCTCAGTCGTTCTAGTAGTTCTTTCATTCTGGCACTCTTTTCTTTTCTCTCTCTCTCGCTCTCTCTTTTTCTCTCTCACTCTCTCCTTCTGGCTTGCTTAGTATTCCTGGCTGGTGATTTAGAGTAAGGCTTTTCTTTTACTTTCTAGGCTGTGGTCTGAGATACTAAAAAAGAAAAAAAAAAGAGTCCTGACTCTCCCCAGCTGGGGTAGGGTGTCTGTAATTTCAGATACTGTTCTCTGTCTTTTCTCACATTGGTTTTCTCTCCCTGTTTCCCTCCCTAGGCGGCCATTGTGGTTGTGTTTAACTTCGCCATGGTGCTGCTCATCTTCCCTGCCATCCTCAGTTTGGACCTCCACCGGCGCGAGGACAAGCGCTTGGATGTCCTCTGCTGTCTGTACAGTCCCTGCTCCGACCGCGTCATCCACCTCTCGCCACACGAGCTGTCAGACGCTGGAGAGCAGCCACACACTCCTACGACTGCAACGGCGCACACGCACCAGTACACGGCGGGATCCACAATCACTACCAGTACTCAAATCACCACAACAGTGCAGGCGTTCACACAGTGTGACGCAGCGGGCCAGCATATCGTCACCATCCTGCCACCTACCTCACAGATCTCCACCAGCCCGCCCTCCATCATCGTCTGCTCCACTTCACAGCCTCAAGGTAAACAGCGCTATATTTACAATCATTATTTTGTACAAAGCATTCACTTAAATCAGTATTTTGAACATGCACTAATTCGCTGCTTCGATTTCCTTCCCCTAGCCATCACACCTTCCCCCACCACCACCTCTGTGCCAGACCCCTATGGCTCTCAGCTCTTCACCCCTACCTCCAGCTCCACACGGGACCTCCTAGCCCAAGTGGAGGATTCAAAATCGGGAAAGAAGTGCGTCCCGCTCCCTTTCCTGCACTGGAATCTGTCCAGCTTCGCCAGAGAGAAATATGCCCCTCTGCTTCTCAAGCCCAAGAGCAAAGCCATCGTGGTGGTTCTCTTTCTGGGCCTCCTGGGCCTCAGCTTGTATGGGACCACCATGGTGCACGATGGCCTCTATCTAACCGACATCGTGCCACGCGACACCAAGGAGTACGATTTCATCGACGCCCAGTTCAAGTATTTCTCCTTCTACAACATGTACCTGGTGACCATGGATGGATTTGATTACGCCCGGTCACAGAGGCTGCTGATCCAGCTGCACAACGCCTTCAACTCTGTTAGATACGTGGTCAGAGACAGCGACAACAAACTGCCCCGCATGTGGCTGCACTACTTCCAGGACTGGCTCAAAGGTATGAATTCAGAGTAATGTTATCTTTTTTTAATGAGTCACGTAATACGTTACCCTCTGCCCTCTTGGTGTTTTTTGATAATGACGTCATAATCCGGTAAAGGGTGCAACTGGTTTTTTCAGGTGTGCTTTTTGACTTTCTTTGGACATGCGTGAATCTGTGTGTGTGTGTGTGTGTGTGTGTGTGTGTGTGTGTGTGTGTGTGTGTGTGTGTGTGTGTGTGCAGGGGTGAGAATGTGGGAAGGGTGAGTGAAAGTTCAGTCAGGCTGTTTACCCCCATCCACCTGGGCTCAGGGGTGGTGCAGTAGACAGTTCAGGTCATAGGTTATCTTTGCATGTGTGTGTGTGTATGTGTGTGTGTGTCCTCGGGCTAGGATGTGTCAAGAGGCCCAGTCAGGAGGAAGTGATACCTAACATTTCAATCAGAGCCAGCTGAAAAAGAAAAAAACGAGAGCTGGAAAAGGAAATTTGATATTTCACATTTTTAACATGACTCCCAACACAGACAGACGTGCAGGAAAACACCTATAATTTTATGATAATAGAAATCATAATATTTATAAATAACAACCACAATAATCCTTTCTTTTCTGTGTGCGTTTTACCTCACACGCAGGTCTTCAGGCTGCTTTTGATGCTGACTGGCAGTCAGGCAGAATTACTGCTGACAGCTATCGTAACGGCACAGAGGACGGAGCTCTGGCGTACAAGCTCCTCATCCAGACCGGCTCCAAGAAAGAGCCTTTTAACTACAGCCAGGTATGTGCACGAGCTACAAGAAATACTTGAAAACAGAATCCACATGTCAGTCCTTCATATGACACTGTGTGTGGCCTTGTGGTCAGCTACAATATCAGCTGTCTTTTCACCATTTATTCTGTCACAAACTCACTACAAGAACGGCTATTAAATCGGAATCTTCTAATCTTTTTTTTTTTTTTTTTCTGCAGTTGACTTCTCGTCGGCTGGTGGATGCAGAGGGTTTGATTCCCCCGGAGGTGTTTTACATTTACCTGACAGTCTGGGTCAGCAATGATCCACTGGGCTATGCTGCCTCCCAAGCCAACTTCTACCCCCATCCTAGAGAATGGATTCACGACAAGTATGACACTACAGGGGAGAATCTGCGCAGTAAGTATCTTATACTTATGCATATATACTTGCTATCTGCTCTTGTAATTAATTTGGAGTGGTTAGGTTTGAAAATATAAAAAAGATTTGGTCTCATGTCTGACCTTTTTTCTCATGCAGTCCAAGCTGCAGAGCCCCTGGAGTTTGCCCAGTTCCCCTTCTACTTGAACGGCCTTCGCCAAGCCGGCGACTTCGTGGAGGCCATTGAGAGTGTGAGGTCCATCTGCGATGAGTTTAGTCGCAAGGGTGTGTTCAACTACCCTAACGGATACCCCTTCCTGTTCTGGGAGCAGTACATTGGCCTCAGACACTGGTTCCTGCTGGCGATCAGCGTGGTGTTGGCCTGCACCTTCCTGGTCTGTGCGATTCTCCTGCTCAACCCCTGGACTGCCGGCATCATTGTAAGTCCTACAACTCTTCAACGTGTCCTCCTCTTCCTCATCTTTCCGTTTGCTCTTCTTTTCCACCCTTGCCTGCTCCTGTCTTACATTTTCCACCTCACGCTACCTCAACAACATCATTAGGCCCTTCCTCCCTCTCTTCTTCCTCTCACTTTCTTCTCACCCTTCTCAGCACAGCTCAATAACGCTGTCTAGGGGGCCCCTTTTTCTCTGCGGAGGGCCAGTACGCACACACACACACGGGGACCTTTGTCATTCTAATGTAGGCTGGGCCGGCCTTAGAAAAGGAAATGCAAAGGAGCAAGAAAGGCTTTGCCCTCCTGAAGCCTCTACCTCCAACTCCCTCACGGCTTTTGTCAGAGGGAGAGGGAGAGACTTGGGGACAGGACAGATCTGCCCAGTTGCGACCTTGGCCTTCTCAACCCATCCATCAGGGATATACATGTGTGTGTGTGTGTGTGTGTGTGAGAGAGAGAGAGAGAAAGAGACAGTCTGAGTGTTCAGCAGTTGGAAAACATTTCACACACAAGCTGGTGGGACCGGTGGTCCTTAAGGGCCCCCCAAACTCACATACATACACAAATCCACATATCCCCAACCACTGGGGGGGCTTAAAGTGTAGCACAACAACAGTGCCAGTTTCAGCTGGAATGTGTTTAATTTAAGTAGCGGTCCCTAGCAGCACTGATTGAGACAGCAAGACAACACAATCTTCACAGACACAGAGAGAGAGAGAGAGAGAGAGAGAGGCACAGCTACATGCATGTACGGTTTCCAAGCATCAGCCCGCCTGTGAAGGTTTCACCCGACCCGTATGTGGTCGAGCAGTAAAACGGCTTTTATCATTTCCAATTTAACCGTGCCCCAGCTCGGAGCCCCTGCTGGGATCAAAAGCTCTCGTTGGCCGGGAACCGTTTTCTCCTCCTTGTTTTTTAAGACTTGTTGTTGCTGTTTGTATTGCGGTATACAGTAACATCACAGATTTACTATTAAGACATCAGTAAAGTGAAACACTGCATTACTAAGACGTTGCGTTAAAATATCGGAAGCAATAAAATAAGCAAGCAGGCTGCTATCTAGTTAAAAAAACAGGAGAATTTGTTTTACGCAAACAGGGACAGATGTATCTGAATAATACGGACGGAGTGCCCGCACACTGTTGTCTCGGGCGCTGTCAATCATTTCAACCACCTCTGGGAAGGAAGAAGAGAAAGAGAGGGAAGGAGGGAGGAAGCAGGGGAAGGTATTAGCCTCAGGGTGGGTAATTTGATGCCATGTGGTTGAGCTGCTGAGCACAGGGTCAAAGATTGTGTGGGGTGAAGAGGCAAAAGGGTTCAACTCAGTCACTAAGGAAAGGCGTATTCAATTTTATCGTCTACATGCTTCTAGTTTATTACTATTTACTTTCTTCCTCACCATCCTACTGTTTCTTAAGCACTGTCTGTTGAAAACACTGTAGTTTTTAGTAACTTTAGTAACACTTTTTCTTTCTTCATTTCAGGTGTTTATCTTGGCCATGATGACGGTGGAGTTGTTTGGCATCATGGGTCTAATTGGCATCAAACTGAGCGCCATCCCTGTGGTCATTCTGATCGCCTCCGTGGGCATCGGAGTGGAGT
Organism: Larimichthys crocea; assembly: GCF_000972845.2. Lineage (NCBI taxonomy): Eukaryota > Metazoa > Chordata > Actinopteri > Sciaenidae > Larimichthys > Larimichthys crocea. Next base: position 14,159,710 of record NC_040022.1, read on the forward strand.
TCACCGTTCACATCGCACTGGTAAGTTAAGACTCGGCACAAAGCGAGAGCACACACACAGATCAATCTGTTAGGGGGACTGAGCTCCTACAGTTAAACACCTACTTTACTTGAAACCTGATGCTGTGGTCAGACTACACACAACGGCATGTCACCTCATAAGACTAACTATTACCTAGCTGGGGTAACTAGTAATATGATTTTTTAATTGTGTTTAAATGTTATGTTAATTATGCAATAAGCTGACCTTTGAAAAACATTTTTCATCCTTTTAAAATTAGTGCAAAGCACAGACTCCTGCGGCTTAATGCCTGAAATGGAAAGTGATAAAGGCTAAATAAGTGTGATTAAAGATTTACTAGGAAGCTTGTGTAGCATAGCGATCCCCAACAAAACCAAATGCAGGAATTCTGAGGCGTGCCAAGCCTCGCCACAAGCACAAGTTTTGTGTGATCGGCAAGATTTCCAACTCATTTCTCCTCTCCACCTCCCGCTCCGCCACAGGGCTTCCTGACAGCGATTGGCAACAGAAACAAGCGCTCTGCAGTGGCTCTGGAGCACATGTTTGCCCCGGTGGTTGACGGAGCGATCTCCACACTGCTGGGCGTTCTCATGCTGGCAGGATCAGAGTTTGACTTCATCATGAGGTGAGACACTGTGTGTGTGTGTGTGTCTGCATCTGTGTGTGTGTGTGTGTGTGTGTGTGTGTGTGTGTTTGTGCTGTGTGTGAGAGAGTGGCAGTGCTCACTCTACACCCTTCATAGTCCATTTGTTACCTTCAGAAGAAGCAGTGTTTTTACGCCATTGGTGTGCGTGTATGTGTGGAGCCAGTTGTCTAGCCTCACTTGGGGACGGGAGGAAGCCTTGTGGGGGGTCAGTGGTGCATGCAGGTGGAAATGTTATACCCCTATTTATGCACACACACACACACACACGCACACACACACACACACAGAGACAAATATGCACCTGGTTCTGTCACTCTGGGCACACACACACATCCGTCTCCCCAACCTCAGAGCACAACAAATGGGGAAAACATCAAGGGTGTGTAGCAGCTGCTCGTAAACATGGAAGTGTTCTGCTACCCACCGGGTGTCTCTTTCTCTCTCTCTCACTCTATTTTGTAGTGTCTCTTTCACACACACAAACACACACACACACACACACACACACGCGAGGGAATCTGTAAAAATTCCTATCATCCGTTTGGCATTCTCTCCCTCCATGTTGGGTGCCGTAATAAAAAGTCGAGCTAAATTTGAACTGGTCAGCCAGTCAGATGGTCTGAAGCCCACCAACAGACATCACTCTTGTGTGTGTGTGTGTGTGTATGTGTGCATGCTCACACGTAAATTGTGCGTACTTATGTGCATGCGTGTGTTTTCTACCACTGTTTCATGGTCAGAGTGGAAAAAAGGCAAATAGCTCGATGTTTTTCAACCGAATGTGGTCCAGGCCCAAACCCGAAACCACAACCTTGAGCTCACAGACTGCAACAGGCTTCCATGACATAAAAAGCACAGTTTTTCTGCAGAAACAGAGACAGAGGCAGAGAGAGGAGGAGAAATACTCCGAGGGTGGCTTCCTTGCAAGGATATGAGGTCCTGGTGGGTGGGTAGATGGACGTTCGATGAGCGGATCCTCCGCGGTGTTGAACTGGAAAGATAAAGAGAGGTGTAAATATGTGGAAAGAAAGAAAAAAATCGGAATGAATAGGAGGTGGGAATGGGAAGAATAAAGTCACAGAGAGCATCTTGTTTTTCTCCTTTTCTCCCATGGCTGTGCGAGAGATCATTTTCAGATGACGGGGTGAGAAAGAGAGACAGAAGGGTCTAGTATCTCTGTTGGAGGTCTTGTTTAGCTCGAGCTGTAGCTGTGGTCGGGTGAATGGGGCAAGCCAGAGCTGGCTAGCTGGGGAGTAGCATAAATATACTGCTGTAAACATCTCCTGGCCTTGTAATGCACTGAATAAACAGCAAGCCTAATTCAGCTCTGCTCAGAGTCCTCACACACAAACTTGCGTAGTATGCATGCACACACATGCGGGGTGCATATGCGTGCACACGGACACACACAAGGAGAAATGCACATATGTAACGGCATGTAAACACTTACGCTCTCTTTCTCACACACGGCTCCCCAGGCCCTGACAACGAATGGAAAAGATTACAGTTTATATAAACAACAGAATTCCTAACAGTGAGACACTGTTGGAGGTCCCACCAACGTCTCACTCTCTTTCTCTCTGTCTCACTCTTCTCTTGTTTTGTTTTTGTTTTTAAAGAAGCCGAAGTGTAGTTTTGTTGCGAGCGCGATGCGCATTCGGCGTCTGCATGCGAACGTGCTTTAACTCAATAAAGCGCGCGGATTAAATATCTGCGTGTGGTTTAAAGACAGTCATGGTTTGAGCAGACAGCAAGAAATTGAAAATATCTCCCTCAAGTGTTTTGTCAAAAGTGGTTAGGATGATATGTGTTATGCTTCTGATAAAGGAAGAAAACAGGGACAGTGGTTAAAGAGGAAAAGGGAAAATATGCCAGAGAGAGTGGGGGGGGCGAACATGGGTGCGAATATAAGTTGTGAAATCACACCCAACATGCAAACCATGAACTTTTTCCCTGAAGAGTGACCTTTGTCAAGTGAAGTAGTAATAATCATTGCAGTAGTCCATTCAGAGGAGAGAAGCATGTTTCCAGAACACTACACAGCTATTATCCCTGTCCTTGTTGGCTTTTTGTTTCTTCATTCCAACAATAATTTTTTTCCTCCCCTTTTTTCTCTTTACCTCTTTAAGTCTGGCTGGCGGTTAGCATCTCACTGTCTCTCTCTTTCTGCTTTCTGTTAGTGTTTAAGTGGAGTCCTCTCTAATTTTCTTGTGGAGCTCTTTCTTGTGGCCTGCCACCACCCCTGGCCTCCTCAGAGCTCCGCTAAAGATGCACGCACACACACACACACACACACACAAAAAAAAAAGCACACACACAGTGTGAGTGAAAAACAGAACGAGAGAAAGTCTTGTAGCAGCAGCAGTGGAGGCATCAAAGCATGTTTTAGTTGGACTGAGCGGGGATTCAGATTTGCCCCCCCCCAACCCCCCACCCCCTGCCTTTGACACACAAACACTGGGCTTTCCCTGACTTCTTCCCCAGAGCTACTTCCCTTCCTCATGTGCCAACTGTGTGTGTGTGTGTGTGTGTGTGTGTGTGTGTGTGTGTGTGTGTGTGTGTGTGTGTGTTTGGAGCCGTGTACGTGCATATGTCTGAGTGTGTGTTCTTGTCCATATAAAACATTACGCCACTTTCGTCACATTAAACGAAAAAAAAGGAAAAAAAAAACGAACGGGAATCTGTCAAATGTTAAATGTCGTCCAGTTAGTGTAAAAGTGTCACGAGTTTGGCTGACGCTCTAATTCCATCTGACCTTTTGCCAAATCCCTAAAAACTTTAAGATGCAAAAGAAAATACGATTAAATGGATTGTGGCTCTCTGTGTGACTGTGAATATGTGCGTATACGAGTGTGTGTGTGTGTGTGTGTGTGTGTGTGTGTGTGTGTGTGAGTGTGAGTGTAAACACAGAGGTGCTTTAGTATTGCCTGACCTCAGCTAAAATCCAACAAGCAGTCACTACTAGCTTACAAGAAAGGTGTGAACACTCTTACTTTAGTGTCTTTTTTCTGTTCACGTTCCAACTAACATTCATCATCTTTTTGTTCTTCAGGTATTTCTTCGCTGTGTTGGCCATCCTGACTGTTTTGGGGATGCTGAATGGCTTGGTTCTCCTGCCAGTACTCCTCTCCATGATGGGCCCTCCGGCTGAGGTCACCCCGGTTGACAATGCCAGTCGCCTGCCAACGCCTTCCCCCGAACCCCCATTGCCCCCACCGATGACCCACCATGGGTACTACACGGGCCACCACAACCCAAGGTCATCTCATCAACAGGCTTTTTCGGAGTCGTCCGACTCTGAGTATTACTCAGAGATGACCACAACGTCAGGGATCGGGGAGGAGGATTATAAGTACTGTGACCGGAGCGCATACATAACATCGCCCACCAGCGTTCCACCTGCAACATCTCACATACTGCTGGAAGCCAGCAAGAACCCCAGCTTCCCCAAGCTTACGGTACGCTGCACAACCACAGAGATAAGATTTTTTTTAAAAAAACCTTCTGTGTATGTTCAAATGTTCTTCAAATTCATGTGTTTCTCAAAGTAATTGATGAAACTTTATTTCTTGTAGGTGGTGAAGCCATTCAGAGAAAATGCAACAGGCACTGGTGGAAGGATAGAACCGTTAAATGAATCTTCTCACAACGCACCTCTTGGATCCCAGGTTACATGCTGGGACGGGAACAAGCGGGAGCAGCAGCAGCAGGGTTTCCAGAGGCCCGGCCAACACTTACCCAGCGACAGAGGTCACATCCCTGGGAGGACTTATCAAAGCGGCCCCAGGCTGCAGAACAGCAGAGGGCCTCAGCCAAACAGGACTAAAGGGTCGAGCTATAGCAATAACAGCTCTGCCATGCCAATGCAGCAAAGCGCTGCTGGGGGCCCCGTTACCATGGTAACGGCCACAGCCTCTGTGACGGTGGCTGTGCATCCGACCTTGCCTGGGGCGGCATACCAAGGCTACATGCATGAAGGTTTTGACACGGACAGTGAGTCGGACTGTTTTGAGGCTGCTAAGAGGACTTGTGGTGACAAAACAAACTTTTCTTCATGTAAGAGAGACTCTTTAGAGCTCCAAGACTTGGAAGCAACACAGAGCCAGACAGAGCATCAGCTCAGCAAAACACAAGGTGAGTCAGCAACCAGTCAAACTTAGATTTACTTGACTTGTAATTTGAAGATTCTGAGATTTTCATGCAGTCTTCCAAGCCTTCACTTCTCCTTTTTTTGAATATCTGTTCAGCGATGTCTAACCTTGTTTCTCTCTCCTCTGTTTTTCTGCTGTAGGCGGGTTGAGGATCCAGGCAGCCAAAGATTGCTAGACTCTCTCACACGCCCTGCCTTCTCTCTCTTCAAGCCTCTGGCTGCATCCCAGAGCACCTTGATGCCCACATGGCACGTCTTGAACTCTCAACTGTACATAGACTTCTCACAAGAAAGGAGAGGATTTATTAAGGACATATTAAGAAAAAAAAATGACGTTTTAAGAATTATATAAATCTATGAGTATATATTTTAATACTAAAAAAGAAGGAAGCTATTTAAAAGAGTACTGTATAACTTGGATATACTCTTGTGTAAAAGTTCAGATGTAAAAGATTATTTGTTTTTGTGGGGCAGTCGATTTTTCCTCCCACTGTGTATAGAATAAGAAATGTGCTATATGTAAAAAGTGTTCACAAAAAGTGAGATGTTATTAAGATATAGGCTATTGAACATACATGTCAGTGTCCGTGTTTTTATTTTTTTTTTTTTTTTTTTTTTTTTTTTTTTTTTTTTTTTTTTTGCTGCTACACTTCAAAATAATTTTAAGTGATTTGCCTTAAAGAAAAATGCAGTACCCCCTCTTCCCCCTCTGGTTTAAGTCAATATAACTTTGTACACAGTATTACACTGTGAGATATTCTGCATCTGACACACTCTGTGTTGTATTTTAAGACACAGCAGATACAGTAGTAACCATTGTGCCTTCAATTTGCCCCCTAAATCTTTGTCATCACAGCATTCAGAGCTCAGTATTATGTTGTTGTTTTTTTCCCTGTTGTGTTTCATTCAGACACAGAATGTTTGTCGAGAAGCAGTAACAGACTCATGTCAGTTCTCACCACCGTCTGTCCATCTATCTGAAAATGATTGAATATGCTCAGTCAGTCAACATGCTGGCAGAGTCACACTTCATTCATACTTCATGTTAAATCTTTGTCTGGGTGTCCCGATGTCCTCTGCAGTTTTAAACTACTTGAAGGAGCTGTGATAAGATTTTTTTTTTTTTTCTGCAGTTTTTGTAAGCTCTACAGCGGGTGATGTTCACATTTGTCACTTTGTGTTTGACAACTGTGTTGTTCGCCTTCTTGTATTATTTTGAAAGGGAATTATAAAATCCAATGCAAAGGGAGTGATTATATTTTATTTTAATTATTATTATTATTATTATTAATATTATTATTATTATGTTCTTTTTTTCTTTGCTGGCTGCTTTAGGGTTGTAACACATTCAACCTGCTCTGACTCACTTTCTAATTTCTTCCTGCTAATACAAACCTCATATATGCCACATTACATTTTCTTACATTCTTAGGATTCTCATGTAATTTGCTTTACAAAGTTTCCGTTGTTGTTGTTGTTCAGTATTGGTCTCATCACTGCCAGGTTAAATTGCAGGGAAAAAAAAAAAAAAAACTTGCAGATCTATTTTTTAAATGTCATTTTGTCAAAGTGGCAGCTTTGGTTTCTTTTGTAAATATAAAAGAAAAGTTAAGTAGCTACTGTGCAGTTGTGAATAATTAAGCAAAATGAGCAAAGCACCATTTTACAGTTTGATCAGACCATAGACAGCCAGCAGGCGTTGTCAGACAGTGGTGAGGAGTTTAAAGGGAGGGGGGGGGGGCTCCTGCATTGGTTTGTAGTTTTATTCAAAAAAATTGTTAATGTCATGCCATATAAATATTTTATATTAAAAATTTATTTTTGTAGTTTGTACAGATGTTAGTATCTAGACTGAAGTTCTATTTTAAAGAGTGAATATATATTAATATAAATATATCTATTGTTGCCGAGTTTGTTTTTGTTTTGTTTGCATTTGGGATGGGGGGGGTGGGGAGGGTCGTGGGAGGGAGGGGTTGACAACACTTTAGAGCAGAGGCCTTTTTTTTTTTTTTTTTTTCTTTTTTTTTTTTATGGTGGAGCAAAGGGGGGCAGTTGGGGGTGGGAGGGACCATGAAGGAGAAGGTGTGTAGGATTGTGTTACTGTTACACCTTGTTTTGAGGTTTCCTCTTGGCCCTTCCTTCTTCATTGTCATGTTTTTTAAAAAAAATGTTCTTGTCCATGTCTAAAACACTGTGACTTCTGAAAACTATGCTCAAGAAAACCCTTGTGTGACCGTTATGTTCCCTCACCTGCTATAGAAATTTAACTAACAAAATAAATTGAATGGAAAAGTGTTTCTGTTGTCTTTGCCAATCTTTGGGAGTGTGTGTTTGCCTGTGACCCTGCAAAAAGCTAAAGGGTCAGAGTTGTTATCTCAGATACGGATGAGCCAACCTAGAAACTAGAGAATGTGTTTGCTAGTTAAATATACTTAGATAGATAGGCCTGCATTACTATCAAGGTGGACTGTTGAAGTGTCAAACAAAAGGATTCAGTATGTTGATGTTTTATAGACAGAAGTGTCCATGCATCTATTATAAGTAAATATATTTTTAGGGCTAAATTTCATTGAAACAATCAAACAATCAATCTAACAAATCAGCTAAATGCTCAAGATACTGAAGATCTCTACTTCATTAATCATTTACACACAGCTCTTCCCATTCAAGAAGAAGTTATACAGGACAAATCATAAACATGTGGCTATCAATAGGCCTTTATTATCAAAGTTTTACTGCACAAGCAACGCATTGAAAGGTATCTCCTTACATCGACAGCAGCAGGGTACATTGGATTATTAGAAATTCAGTTGTTACACTGATAAATGCTATAAGTACCATTAAAAATACATAATAGAGAATGAGTTACAGAAAGCTGCTGAAGTGCTGTCCACAATAATTAACTGAATTTCAGTTGAGCGCCTTCCTTAATTCAGCGTAAATGAAACCAAACTCATAAGATGAAAGATATATTCAATATTTTTATCAATGAAGCTTCATCTGAAATTCATCTCTTGTGCAAGCTGTTTCAACAAGTTTCTGCCTGATCCAGATATAGTCACAAAGTCTTGCTTAATAGACTTGCTCAGGAGTGGTGTTATTTCCTCCAGCACCGTGCCCATCTATCCACATCTTTCCTCCAGCGCAATGAGTCTTTAGCAACAGAGAGGGAAGTTCCCATGGTCCCCAGAGGATGATCCTAGAGACTTAGACGTCTTTGACCTTTAGTCCACTGCTGCTAAATGTTCTGTCAATTGACCAACATTTTTAAACATGACAAATTATTTCAAAATATAATCCAGATTTCTAGAAACCTTTGTTGTTGATGTTTATTGTCACCGGAGGATGAACTATAACTATGATTTTACACTCTGAAAACTTTCCTCTTGCGCCACCCTCAGGCAAAAATGTCAACTATCTACACAAGCTATCTCATAATAGATAGGCAGATTAACATGAAGTTAGATCAGAATATTTATGCTGCCTAAAATTTTAATGATGCCTATTAAATTTCCTCTGCCTCCACCATCAGGATAAATTTCATAATTTTCTGCAACACTGTTCTTATGTCTATAGGAGTACCAAATTGTCGCTTTAATTCAGTAATATTTTATGTGAAATGCAGTCAGGACGCAGTAGTTATAGGATGGCATGACACAATGTCAAGAGTTTGTTACATTACACTTTTTTGTATAATATAAACGTTTTGTTTTACTGACTTAAGTATTGCATAAAATATATTAATATAATGATTTAGAAATTAAATAGATATCGTCATATCATATCATTTCAGGACATAAAGATTGGTTTTCTGTTTTATTATGATTTCATTGCACATGAGGTGAGCGTTTTCATCTTGTGTAAGTGTGCATTACAGTCTGCTTCCTGTCAGTCACCTGACACCCGCTGTAAGACCCAGAAGCAGGATAGAAAATAATCCCTCCAAAAGTGTTACCTTACACACTTTACTGTCACATTCCTGATTGTTTGATGATATTTCTTATTACACTGATAAAAGCAAAGATTTGACAATATGTGTTTTCTTCATACATCGTTTAAATCGTCTCCACTTTATGAACAATGAATTAACTCAGAGAACCACTGAACTGGAGCGTTGAACCACCTGGAAAGTGTCTGGGATCACTGGCTTCCTGGATCATTGTTGTGACTCGTCTGTCTAAATCTCCACCATTGTGAAAGCACACACACTCACGCTCACACACACACACACACACACACACACACACACACACACACACACACACACACACACACAGACAAGCATATGCACTTACATTCACACAGCTATGACTATGCTTATGCGCACCACACATTCTTAAAAACGCAAACACAAAACAAAGTACATACTCACACACATACACACCCCCTTGCTTCCTTATACACAAATACACACACACACACACACACACACGTACACACGGGCCCACCTGTGTAGATGAAAGGTGGATGCTGTAAATTCCTTCGCTTCTCACACAACAGCTCCTCGTTTGTCAGCCCAAGCAAAGCAGCCTACGTCTGAATCTGATACCTCCGTCTTTTGAAGTTACTGTCATGCACGTCCACCTCTAAACCAAACCACATACACACTCTCACACACACATAAAAGCAGGCAGTACGACATAATGTTCATACCTGGCTATGTGGCTCAACACAAGCGAAACTGTAGTCCCCATTTATTTAGAATATGATCTCACATTAACCCCCAAAAGCAGTAAACAATGCTGGACAGATTGATTTAGTTTGAAAGTTGTACGTTAATTAGAACTAATTTCCCCCCTAAGTGATGTCATCCTGGGAGCATGTGTTCTATTTAATGTTACAGCTCAGTGATAAATGAAAACATGCTGTCCAAGTTATGGGTCATAGCAGGGCTGGAGCTTATCCGAGCATGCATTTGATGGAAATCAGGTGAACAACTGTTCAGATTAATATTTAAACGTATGAACAAAGCAATAAGAAACTCAGAGGGACAAAAGTGCAACATTCAGTCAAAAAAAAAAAAGGCAGCATTACTTTGTGTGTCCTAATCACTAAGCCACTGTACCACATCTTTATAATCAAAATACTTATTCTATTTTATGTGGTTGTAACTCTAAAACATTTTAATTTTAGAGTACACTGAGGCAAGACATAAAAATTCTTCAGCACCCATTCATTTTCTTCTAAATGGCCCAGAGAGAAATTAATGAAATAATTAAAAACAAATGTGATCACACAAGCTGGTTTCAATTGATTTAACACACACACACACACACACACACGCACGCACACACGTGAACGCACACATGCAAACCTTTGGTATATTAGAGTTTCCCACAGGCATCAGGCATTGTACGGAAGAATATCAGATAAGTAGAGAGAGATAACTTTACAGTTTTATGGGGTTGACCCGAACGTTTCTTTGTGTTTGGGTTAGGAAAGGGATATTCAGGTTTCTGATGGCACAACAGGGCGGTGTAATGAGTACAAACATACATAATCAAAAAAACTGAGACCAAGAATCAACCTCCTAGAGAAAGTCTCTAATCCGTGCAGGTGTCGTTCTCCATGTCTGATCTCAGATTTTCATGCGAAGTTTTGATAGTATCTCAAAGAGTGTGTTGCAAATGAAAGACGTCAAACTTTTTTCATGAATGTTGTGTCATGCTGGGAAGCTCCAAAAGATGTGTGTATAACGGCTTCTGCATTCTGCATGATTAATTAATGTGTACGTTTCATTTCTTGTTGTGACTGAGCAGTACAAAAAACAATCTAACGTCAGAGAGAGATGATCCTTTTCCGACTTACTTGGCATATTTTCATCACTCTTATTTTATTAGAAAAAATGATTGCTAAAAGACCTCAGCCAAGGAACAGAGTGAGTGATGTGGTTTGATGGTTTATGGTTTTGATGACTGTCTTTTTATGATTATTAAAAAACGCATAGGATTTGGGAGGTGGTTTCCTATTCAAACATTTTACACAGCGTTGTTGTTGCACTTTGCTCAGAGAGATTATTGGATGTTTTGGAAGTGAAACAGGGTTAAAGCAGAGAAAAGTAGTACAAGATGAGAATTATAGAATCATGGACAGCACGAACGTTCAACATTCATTATAAATTTCCTACATGTGTGCCTCAACACAGTAATTTAAGAGCAGAGGATGTAACTGGTTTATGGAGCTCGCACCCTCCCATCTGTGTGTGGGCCCAGATAGCAGCTGATAGTCCAGATAACACGATCTCCCCAGTGCCAACTCCTGACCTGTGTGTGAAGGTAAGATCAATGAAGGAAAAAGAAAACACAATGAAGGAACAAAAGACTGAACTCGTGATCTGGTGATGCTTGCTGGTGTGTATGCGTGTGTGTGAGTGTGTGCACTGCCTGGGTGGCCTGAGGATGAGCGCCCATTGTTGCTGGAATTCAATAGGGCTGATTAGTAAAGAAAAGTTGTGTGTGCGTGTGTGTGTGTGTGTGTGTGTGTGTGTGTGTGTGTGTGTGTGTGTGTGTGTGTGTGTGTGTGCGCGCAAAAGCATGCACTGGCATGCGCGTCTGCGTGAAGCAGGGGGTGGTGTATGTGTTTGTACTTTTGCACTAAGCGCAGCAGAGAAGAATGGGGGAATTAGCTGTAAGGCCAGTGAGAAAGCAGACTTCAGGGTGACATACCACACAAATCTGGGAAATGGGGATTGTTTCTCTCCACATGCACAGCAATACTTTGTTTCAAAAGAAAAGCTCTGCTGCAGCTACAGACAGAAAAGATTTATCTTGGTTTTTTTGGAGAAGAAACACTGCTCATCTCCTGAAGAGTCCTTGCAGGATTTGAAATAATAACAATAATCCAGAAGTTGACCCAAGTTTAAAGCTCAAATCATTACTGGAATTTTACTTTCAAGCCCATGAAGTGACCTCATTTCCATTTCCATGTTTATTAGCACTTGAATTATTTGTCTCCTAACCTACTATCCTTGAAAGAGGATGAGTTTAATACCTCAAAAGGAAATTAGGAAAGCCAAAGCAAGTTTTTTTTATTTCAGGTAGACACCATGTGCTTTACATTACAGCACAATACTGAAACATAAGGAACCCACTTCCACCCCACAATTTTTTTTAGATCGATCATACTGTGGTTTAGAGATGCTGGTAGGTCTTTTTTGTTACCGTTTTCAGTCCTTATGCTAAGCAAAGTTAGCTCACAGCAATAGCTTCATAGTTAATGCACAGATACAACATCGATATTTATCATCTGATCTAATGCTTGGCAAAAAAAAATTATTACTTTTTCAAAATTTGTGGTACAAATGTTGTCTTCACAATGAATACTTCATCTTAAACCCTCTGAGACGAGGCCAAAGCTCTCATACGTTTTGTCCAATTAACAAAAATGTAGTGACATCATGTTTAATAACTGTTTCTAATCATGCTTGGCAACAGTAAAGTAAAGAAATATGACAATAACAAATCAGTCTGCCAATAATGTATACGATTGTAGTGACTAATAGCTCAAACTTTTTACTTAAGTTACCGTTATTGAGACATTTGCAGCGTTCTTTCTCAAAAGTGGCAACGTTGCAAAAAAAAGTCTTCTGTCAAATCCTTTTTATTAATTTGATTTGATGATTTAATCATACAATCATCTGCTCTCTCACCATTCTCAGCCTGTGGAAAGCTCCTTTGAGAGTAGAGTTTCTCTGCTGACTGCCTGTATTTATATGTCTTCCTGCGCTGTGATTGCACACTGGACCAGATTGTTCCTCTAACTGAGTTTGTCTAATCATCTCTCGCAGAAACAGAGGAAGAACGAGATCAATATTTACTGAAAATGCTCCTCAACCTAACAAATGTGTTTGTAATCTATGCCCTGTGTGTGTGTGTGTGTGTGTGTTTGTGTGTGTGTGTGTGTGTGTTTGATATACCTTGGCCGTGACCGGGCCTATTGAGGGGTGGCAGGAGGAGAAGGAGGAGGAGGAATACGAAGTTCCAGGCAATCATGCAGACAGGCGGGAGGGCCCGTGTAGTGTAAACATGTTTTAAATAAACAGGAACCAGCGTAATGCCCTTTTAATTGATTCATTCTGTGCTTTGCTGTTTACAGAAGGGCCTAAATATGAGCCTCGTAAGGCAGAGGCCTTGTGTTTATAAGTGGTTTGTTTAGTTCAAACAATAACAGTTTGAACACCAGACGTAGTTGTGGATCAGTCGTGATGCGTTGCACCGTGGCGCTCTGCTGTGTTGCATTTTTTGTTGTGTTTTTTTATGTTCTCCTCATCACTCTCTTTGTACGTGTGTGTGTTTCAATTTTAGGGGAGAATAAAGGAGCTAAAGCAGCTCTTTGCAGTACCCCACTGTCTCCTCTTTACAATTTGCAGGCCAGCCAGGGTATGCTGGGGTGTGTGTGTGTGTGTGCGTGTGTGTGTGTGTGTGTGTGTGTGACTGAAGTTTAAATTGTAGCCACAGTGTAATGATATGGTGGCATGGCATTGAGGGGTACTCCAAAGGGAGGGCGGGGGTTGGTAATTAAACATATGCAGACACAGACACATACAGAGGGTGAGAGAGAGAGACACACACACACACACACACACACACACAGTCAGACACACAGAGAGGCAAAGAAAGAGAGCAAAGCTAAACACATCCAAGTGGGGTAGTAAAAGCTAATGAAGGCTCAGCGCTAGGCTGGCACAGACAGCCATTTCATGTGGTGAAGAGGAGAGGAGGAGGAGGAGGAGGAGGAGGAGGACTGGGCCAGGCTGGGGAGCAATAAGGCAGAGCCTTACTCGAAAGCAAGTTAGGCCAGCCAGAGGAAAACTATAATTGACACCATGCATAAGGGTGGTTTTTCAATATAGTTTGTCCCGGGGTCTGCCAAATCATTGTCTATGCAATGGAAAAGGAAAACAATGGCATTAACACATTTGGGGAGCCCTAACAATAAAACCAACACTACAGTGTAGCTTATTACACTACTGTAAGACTTACATTAGCCAACAAGCTCACGTCCATTTAAGAAAATGAAGCACAGTATTAATGTTTGGATAAATCTGGAAATAATATAGCAAAGTTAGTCACTAGGTCATTCATTAAAGCACTCAACAACACTGAAATAACCCTGTGTCCCTCTGAGGTTAATGTGGTAATATGCGAGATGACTACTTCCAATCTTTTGTTTTTTAATGGCGGTGGCATCTTTGATGCTAAACCAAAGTTTGCTGTGTTTTTTTCACAACTCACTGTGTGGCCACCGCTGTGGTTTTTCTTTATTTCTGTCATTTTTATTGATAAATCTTCAGTTCTTTAGTTCTTTGTTAGTTCAGCTCTCTTGTTCATGCTAACTACTAATCTTAAAAGATCTCAAACCAAAGGCTGTTGGTGCTTTTCTAACAAACAGCACATTACTTATCATGAGTCAAAGCAGATTTACTCAAACTGTTTGTAAAGCATTACAAATCATCAATGCAGGGTAAATTAATCCCAACACTTACATGCCTTCTTTTCTTAAAACAGATGATAGAATCTGCCAGCGCAGTTAGATTACTTCAGTCTGTTTCCAGTGTATGAAGATTTTTGTAGAAATTAGTGTCTCGAAGGAAGACAGAATAATACAAATCACTGCACTAGATTAAAGGAAAAGGACACACATTCTAGAAATGTTTGTGAAACCAGTTAATGTGTAATGGAAACTTTTTGCAATTATCTCACCACGCTGTCTGTTTTCTTTGTCTTGATATGAGAAAATATGACTTTTAAGGACTTAATAGTTGACAAAAATGACTTGATAATATGGAGACGTTTGCAGGGCACACCATCACTGCGGTTTCAGGGAAGGCTGTAAAACTCTGGGTATAAGTGTAGTTTTTCTTTGAGAACTGTGGGGTCCACATGTTGTACCCTGCACTATGCAAGCAAACATCTCTGGTGTGTCCCATAAAAGAAAAAAAAAGAACACTGGTGGGTTTTAAGCATTAATTTCAAAAGCACACTGACACATTTCTGCACTATTTATGGTTTGTGGTTTTGATTGGTGTTCCCTTAAAAAGGTTGTATGCAGGCCTGCAGTATTTCAATCTTTATGGTTCATATAAAGGAACTTATTGAATTCAAGAATAGAATTTATGGGCTAATTTCTACATTCATGGATAAAACACATTTTATTTCATCACTCAAGTTTCAATGGAAAGGTTTAAATGAAGATTTAAGATGAAAAACTCATTTTTGTTCTTATATTTTGTACTCTATAGTATGACATGGGAAACCGATGAAGAGCAACAGTCAAACTGTAAGTGACACAGTGGCCCTGTGGATTTTTTACTAAACCAAATGGAGAAACCAAAAAACCAAGAGTTGCACTCTGTGACTGGACATGTGTATACGTGACTACGAGTCTAAAGCAAAAACAATAATGGCATTCAATACTGTAGCCCACAAGACCTTAATGTCCTAAAGTTTCCTAAAAATAAGCTAATGGTGTCCTACATGTCTAGTTATTTACTCAGTTTTTACTGTCAGATTATATTACTTTAATGTCAATATTGGTGTTGCCAATTTTCCAGTCTGTTATAAAAGTTATTGTTACTTGTGCAAATATTGTTCAAGCATAAAAATGTTTTTTTTTAAAGATATAAATGGTTATATGTTATGGTCACTGAAGCTCTATAGATATATATAATGTTGAATGATCATCCAACATGCTCTGACAAACAGGGTGCAGATTTACAACCAAACAAACATTGGAAGCGATTGTGGTCTGTAATCAAAGAACACACTGAAATACAAAAGAGATTAAACATTTATTTAAACAGAATGAGGTCAGCTGATGATGTATTTTATGCTGCTTGTATCAAATGAGCACAGAGGCCAGAAAGGAGGCAGGTTTTGAAATTGGCCATATTTTCACAAGTATGATTCATCCAATCAGAGTCCGTTTCAGGAACTAATTGTTGGGTCTGGGGACAAACAATCAGTCAGCACTGCTGTTATCTGGCTGGCCTGAGTGTAATCTCCTCCGCAGGGAGTTTATGGCGTGAAGGAACAGTCACTCTATAACCATGTGACCACACTGACATTCATATGTTATGACATACATTTGTGACCACACACATAGGCATGTGAATATTCACAGACACACATTTAAGAAAGCTCGAGACACCATTGAGTCATTAAAATAGACACACAGATGTGCACAGAGCAATACAGTATTTCATAATCACCGGCGCTACTAGCACACAACACGCTGCTTCTCTCCTGAGTGCATGAGCTAACAGGCCGGCCTGTGATGACAAAACCAAATTCAGGTCAATCTCACCTGCACTCTGGGGAAGAATACACTGTGCTGCCTAACACAGCACAAACCAGCTCACTGACATAACTTTGTATTTTAAGAATAATTTCCATATTAGATAACACAGCGTAGTGGTCTCCAAAGTGCAGATAATGTGGATTGAAGTGAGGTGCAGTAGTCTGCATCATACTTTTGTTTAATTAAAGATTTAATTTAGGCTACACAACATATCAGGGCAGGCTATTTTCTGCTTGATACTGTGATATAAGTGAAATGTATTGCTGGCAAACCTTTAGCAAAAAGACTGTTTTCTGCATCTACTAAAATGATTCTATATATCTCATAAATCAGATATAATTTGGCATCGGTGGTGGTGTGTCACAGTAGAAGTACCTGTGGACAGACAAGCCATTCCTGCAGTGTAAGTGCAGCTGTGTGTACTGCCCCTGACTACTCTTTACTGCAGACCAAATAAATAAACAAAATAATAATAAAATTTGCCAGCTGGGCAAACTTAGGTGGGCAGGTGAGCTATGCGGCAGAGCTCAAAGATGAACAAACTATTTCACGGCTTCAAATCATGTATTTAAAGTGTAAGCTTATAGTCTATATGGCAGTTTTTCTTAAATGATGGGCTGGGAACCAAAATGGGTCACTGGTATGTTTCAGTGGATCACCACATGCCAAGAATACTAATATGCTGTAATGAGTGAATGTTCCAGACTCTCTCTGTATTTTCTCAGTTTGGCTGCTTGGCTACAGAGGTTTTAAATCCCTGCTGTAGCATGTTGGACTCACACTAAGTTCAGTTATGAAACAATAAATCACACTAGACCATTAATTAGTTGACACCATAGAAAAGGATACTTAGAAAAGTTATGTTCTAATATTGGCTCTTGTGTCTTGTTATTGCTTTTATTTCCAAGTCCAGAATTTGCTATGTGTTGCTCTTTCTATTTGCAACTATATTGCTCTCTGCTGGCCATGTTGTATAATGCAACATAGACATCTTGTCACAGAGATTTGAGATTCCTTAATATAAGATGAAAAATGTTTGGCAAAGAAATAACTTTATAGGAATGAAATGATTCATTCAGTAGGAAGAAAAACAGACATCATCTTATTACAATCTGCTTTTACTGTGTTATTGGTGTAGTCACATTTAAGAGCTGCTTCATGAGCCAAAATGACTAATGCCGTCTTAGAACTAACCCCTTTTGAGATCCCAAATACTGAAGCTATAGTAAAGACATAGAGAATGGATATCAAATGTTTGGCAAAGATTCATGTAATTACAACTATTTAGTGTAATTAAAACAAAAAATAATGTGACAGGAGATTAAAAGAACCAATAGTTCCATACTGTTCAATCTTTTCTTCCTCGTTGTTCCTCTCACTGCTCCTCTCCAAGTCTGTCAACCTTCCTGGGTGGTTTGTAAGTGCAGCTCACGTACTGTATGCATGTGTGTTTATTTAGTCTGTATAGGGGAACAGAGCCATGGCCTCTGCCAATTTTCTTTACACTGAGAAAATATGCTTTTGGACAGATGGAAAAAGAAAGCAGTTAAACAGACTCAGGGCCAACAGATACAAGACCCCTTCTTCCTCAAATCAACCACCACCACTACCAACCCTCCAGACTGAGAAACCAGCAACCGCTGAAAATTGTGCTGCCGCTTTTCAGTGACTGTAATCTCGACACAGCGTGGTGGGACTATATTTTAAAAAGAACTTTTGCCACATGAAAGTGTTATAATATGCAGAATATTTCATCCTCACCAGTATGAGCAAATCACTGTGAAAGAGGGTTCATCTAAGGATAATTGCTATAATTTTAATAATGAGTAAGACACCACTCTTATGAATCTTAAGAGTCTTATGAAACACCCAACGAATGCACGCACAAAAAAAATAGCCTTCAGGTAAGAAGCTGTGATAAAGATAAAGATCATCCCAATGTTCAGACACATGGAAGCACTTTAATGACTTGAAACCAATAAAGATATCATGATTCATTATATAAATTCACAAACACTATAAAGCTTCAAAGTGGCATAACAGCGTTCAAGTATGCACGCAAATCCACAGATATTTCATCTCTCTCTCTCTTTGTAGTCTATAATCTAAAACAGTTTGAGTTTTACTCCTAGATTTCATTGCATATATATTTAAAGAGACACATGAAAGTGATATATTAAAAGCTTGAGTAAGGAGAACACCGAAGAAAAAAAGTTTTTCCTATGCTGTTTGTAATGATCAGGTGTTTTTGGTAGATGTAATCGGGCCAAAAATCACGCCTTAATAATAGTATTTAACAACTTGAGGTAATGGTGAAAGTACACTGAGCTCAAGCGCCCACGTGGCTTCATTTTAAACAGTGTCATCACAGTAAATATGTAGGAAAAAAAACACGCAGACAGGGCCAAGTAAACACTCAGATGAGAGACATTTTCGTTTAAATGCCGCACACAGAAGTTTAGAAACTTGTTTAGCCTACTCCATCCACTCAAGGCCACTGAGGAAGTGTTTAGCCAAAGGCTGAAGCTGTGAGAATGGATGGACTGACTGACTGGAAGGGAGGAAAAGGGGGGAGGAGCGCTTGGAGTAGAGAGTATTGAAGAGGAGAGGAGGGTCTGAGGAAGAGAGGAGAGGAGGGTGTAGGAGTTAGGGGGATGTGAGGAAAAGAAGGAGGAGGGGAATACCACCCACTAAGCCAGTTGTGGAGAGGTTCTGGGGGTTGGGCTGCTCACAGGAAACAGTTGTGGCTCCATCCCAGGCCTCACACCGAGCAGCCCTGGGCCACCCAGTCATCGACAGACAGACCTACCAAATGGTCTGGCCGGGCCAAACCGACAGGGATTTGTTTATTTTTCATCCTTTGGCGGTGGGGGGAAAATTGTTCAGCACAAGCTGTTTATTAGACCTTTGATTTGTCATGTGTCGCTTGCGGGGAATGTGTATACATAAGTCCAACTTGTGTAGTTAGAGAGGTTTGGAGGCTGAGAGGGTGTGGGCATGGAGGAGTGGGGAGGCTGGGGGGCAAAAAGAAAAGAGGAAAAATGGGAAGCCTCCCACGCTGAAGGCAAGGCTGAACTGCATTATGGGTCATTCTCCAGCTGTCCCTGATTGTTGATGTCACGGGGGACTGAACTGTTGTGCCTAGTTTGCAATGGGTGTGGGGAGAGAGGGAGAATGTGGACAAACATGGGAATCCTACGGTCACACGCATGAAATGCAGTATGCTAAATGGACGAGTGTTTAGGAGAATTTAGGGACTACTGTGCACTCATCAGGAAACGGCACTAGTTAAAAGTTACTGCGTAAGCCGTGTGAATGTTATATTGTCATAAAGCAGGATATTATAAAATAGGCTACATACAATGTATATATTTCTTTTCCTTCTTTGGCAAAGGCCAACTACAAAATAGAGAAACAGCACATTTAACTGAGAGCAGAGTGCAGTGAGAGGAGTAAACAATACGAAACATGATATTAGTCAAAGATGTAATAAATCAGAAAAGCCCTTAATACAAACTTTATACTATCAACATTTGATTTTTAAAATGTCAGGAAACTGGTCTTCATCAGTGTGACTGAGAACAGACTACTATGCAGCCTCAGGGCTTTTCACTCACTTTGTCAGCTTTTACCTCCAGACTGCATGCCAGCTGGACTGACCGAAGCGGTGCAAAGTCCAAATCTCAATCCAGTTAGTCAGACTCATGTGTAAACCCAGAAGGAAGAATTTAGCTAAAGTGATTTATTTAACACACGTCCTGTTAGGTTGAGAAGAGGAACAGCGAGACCACTGGGGAAATTGTAACTACACTTATCTATTATTCTGTAATGTTATTCCTACGTTTTTATAAATGTAATTTTCGCTTGATCTGAAAACTTTCTGAACATATTTCATGAAGTCAGACTGCAATTTAAGACAGTAAACAGGAATTATTTTCAAAATACTATTTTTCACAGAACAGATGAATAAGCTTAAACTCTTTATACATGTAAACATATTATTATATGTTGTGGAGAAATTGCTGAAGTCAAAGGTCAATGGTGAGGTCAGGAAGAAAGAAAGTGTTCAGGAGCCTCTGATGTCTTACGCTGTATCATTTATTGATGCTTGGCCAAAGAGAATTAGAGACACTCTCAAAGTACATCAGAAGTGCCTGAGTTGGTCTCACATTCTGCCAAACTCATGCTGGTGGTCAGACTTTAAACCCCTACAGATAACACCACAAACACTATACGCCCAGAATTAGTCAAAGAGAATGTATTTACTCATGGAGGTGTTATTGTCAGCATATTCTAGTCTGAAGACACAGATGTCTGTTTATGCAGATTGGAACGTCAACAGCAAGCTATCTATTATGTCTAGGAAGGCAGCAATAGGTCTTTTCGACCCTGGCCACTACAGTGTTGAGATAGACTGGCACCTACTGTTCTCAACCAAAGCCAAACAACTAATACTGCCGGGGACCTCAAGGCCCACATGTGACCTTGTGTAACCTAAGGATAGAAAATTCCATAACATTATATACTATATATTATATAATTGATATCACGACTCTAAATTGCTCGTAGGTGTGAATGCGAGTGTGAATGGTTGTTTGTCTCCATGTGCCCTGTGATGAACCGTTAATTTGTCCAGGGTGTACCCCACCTCGTGCCCAAAGCCAACTGGGATAGGCTCCAGCCCCTTAATTCTCCCGCACATTTTTTTTAACTTTTAGAGTTTAGCACATTTGTAACTCCTCTGTGAATATATTTAAATCCTATGCAAATGTTTAATTTTGCTACAAATGTTTTCTTACCAGTCTTTTATACCAGTGAGCATCAGCCTGTACAACTCCTCACTAAATTATTTATAAGGCTTTGATTTACATATTGCACAGTTCACTGTTACTTGGTTTTTAATCTACTGTTACTGGTTCTATTCAATTGTTATTTATTTCAAAAACTAAATTATCTCATATCTCACTGTTACTTGTTTTTTTATTTTTTACTGTTACTGGTTCTATTTAACTGTTCTATTCTATTTATACATGTGTATATAGTGTGTATATATTGTTTAAAATAGGATATTGTATAGGGTATATTGTTAAAGTTTTGTTTTCTTACTATTGTTTTTCTTGCTATCACTTACCGTTCTGATTCTGATTTAATCTCTCTGTACATATTTAAATTTAGATTTATCTCGTGTTCATTTCAACGTATGGTTACTGTGTTATAGGTTAATTCTAATGTATGTTCTTTTTTTCACTCAAATTTTATTAATTTTTGGTATATAACACAACATTAAAGAACACATCACAGGGTCAGTGGGGTACATGTTATTAATATTCCTCAAATGTCTCTGACATCAGTCCAAGTTTTCGGTGGTGTCTCTGCTTTGAGATTTATGATCTGTCCGATTTTCGCATTTCTTATTAAATTTCGTTTGCTGAAGTCTCAATATATACGTAAATTTTTCCATGTTGATTATCTCCTCCACTATGTCCAGCCAGTTCCTCCGAGTAGGAGGGTCCTCTCTACACCATTTCCTGGTGATTGCCTTCTTGGCCACAGCCAACAGAATTTTTACCAGATATCCGTCTTTATATTGTACATTTTTCCTTGTCAGGTTACACAGGTATAATATCTCACATGACTTTGGTAGTTCATATCCCAGTATGGTTTTCAATTCTACCCACACATCATTCCAATAATTTCTTATTTTAGTACATTCCCAAAAAACACGAGTGTGACCTGCATTCTGCTCTCCACACCGTCTCCTGATTATATTTTTCCAACAAAATTCTTTCCACATCCTGGAGCTGGTGGTGGTACGCTGTACATCACGTATGTTAAACCAGTCCTCTTCAGTTAGTGGCATTTTACTTTCTTTTACCCATCTATCTCTAACATACAGCGTAGTAGTTCCTCTGCTCTTCTCTAGACCCTGGTACAGTGTTGAAACCACTCTTCCAGTAATGTTTCTATATGCATTACACAATGTTATAGTTACTTTATTCAGCTCCTGCGGAAGATCTGGTTTTTATCTCTTTCTCAAAGAAGTCTCTAACTTGGTAATACCTAAACTGGTCACAATCCTCCAGTCCATATTCCCTCTTCAGTTTTTGAAAGCTTTTAATTTTCCCAATTATTGTACATATTGTTGTAATCCTCTTGTTAATGTATGTTCAATCTATCTATCTATCTATCTATCTATCTATCTATCTATCTATCTATCTATCTATCTATCTATCTATCTATCTATCTATCTATCTATCTATCTATAGCAGTGGTTCTTAACCTGGGTTCGATCGAACCCTAGTGGTTCGGTGAGTTGGTCTGAGGGGTTCGGTGGAGCCTCCGCCCTGGAATTTTTTATACCATTTGTTACAACATATCTTTGTGAGCAATCGTTTTCGAGGATGCTGGACATAAAAACTAAGAAAAGGAACAGACTTTGCTGTGAAAATGACATGAGACTGGCACTTGCCAAGGTGAAGCCACACATATCTGAACTGGTCTCTCAAAGGCAACAGCAGAAGTCACACTGAGGTAAGTTGTTGTGAGTTCATGCACTGTGTTGGTTTTGTTATTTGAACAAGGTGATGTTAATGCACGGTTCATTTTGTGCACCAGTAAAAAAAATCATATTTTATTTTTTACTAAAGAAGGGTTCGGTGAATGAGCATATGAAACTGGTGGGGTTCGGTACCTCCAACAAGGTTAAGAACCACTGATCTATAGTGTTGATTTCCATGCGTTGTAATTCCCAACTGAACCAGGTGGTGGCGGTATAAGACCAATGTGGCGATAACCTAAAAAAAATGCCGTAGAAGAAGAAGGACGCGACGAGAACCAATCAGATTGTTTAAAATCCGGAAATAGCGCAAGTTTGAATCTTGGGCGGCGCTGAGTTTTGGCACGTAGGTAAGTTCAGTTTGTTCGTTAGCTGGAAAGAAAAGACAAACAAACACATTAAAAAAAAGAATAGCACGGTAATAATTGGATTATATATGTGTTTATTGATCGACTAAAGGTGGATATAACGTCAGGTTTATAACGTAAGAGCGAGGACGCCGCGCTAACGTCACCTGGATAAAATGGAGCGCAGCCTGCACAGCCTTCTTGCTGGACTCTCTGTACAGATCAGTCGAAGTGATGGTGAGCTGATGTTTTATTCCTTCCAGATAATAAGTCGTTAACAAAGATAGACTTTGACTTGTGTGTTTGTGTGTTTGTTTGTTTACCTGTAAACCAGGACGGGTGCATCTGGCCACGGTGATATCCGTTGATGCCGTCAAGTCCACGGCCATGGTGGAGTGGCAAGAGAGGAAGACCTGCCGAGGAAAGGAGGTCAGTGAGAACATAAACACATGCAAGACACACTGAATCAACCAGCCACCTCATAGATATCCATTATCTGTGAATGTACTTTGAAATATCCCATTATATTTAATATATTTCAAGTTAATCTTTACTACATTTGTCCTCATGGCTGGGTGTGTTTGTGATCCAGGTCGACGTGAGTGAGTTATATACACTCAATCCAGAGCTCTTGGACCATATAAACGCTGTCACCAACAAAGCTACTGACACACCCCTTCCTGCTCCAGACAAGGTGAGTGTTATCTTTAACTTTTCCACATCTACGCCTTGTTGTCACGTGTTTCTAAGAATTTAAAACACTTAAGACTGAAACAGTTCAAATCAAATCCCAGCTACTTCTTTGTTTTGTGTGGATTACATTGTTGCCATGAGTTTAATTTTGACTCTGTGAACATTAGGCCAGGATGCAAAGTGTTTATCGTTCTAAAGCCCCTCTCTGTCTGTTTGTCTTTTCCATAGAAGTACGAAGGTCGACTGCGCTCATCCAGGATTCCTGCCCCTGCCTCCTGTATGTAAATATATTGTTTGTTTTTTGTTTGTTTTTAGATGATCATGTCCTGTCTGTTTGTCTCCTAACTGCTTGTCTTCTTCCAAAAGCCTCTGCTCCAGCAGTCACCAATGCTGAAGAGTCAGGTCGGCATGGCATGCATGTTTCTTTAGATGAAACTAATCATTGTTTTTGTTAATGGGATCGCGGTGTGACTATCCTTTTGAGAGCTGATTTCTGCTCACGGGTTATACAAAAGAAATCACCGTCCTAATGATTAGTGGTATAGGGATGCAATTGTTCAGCTTTTGGTCATTCTTGGCACGCAGCACATCTATCCATCTTTTATTTTTACCTATTAACCTGCTCTAAACTGGGAATAATGAAGGGCGACAAAAGGAGTGCTGTACTCTGGGTCATCACTGATGGCATGTTTATTCACTTAGGATAGAGTGTACTGTGATAATATAATGCACTGCTTTATTTTATGTTGTAAATGTATTATATATACATATAATCAAATAATGATTCTGTAACTGTTAATCTCTTGTGACTCACTTCTGTCACTCTGGGTCTCTGAAGAATTTTCTTTCATCGTAGAATGGCAAACTTGTTGCTGTGATTACTTTTTTTGATTTGGTAGACTAGACCCAAGACTTTAACTAGATTAAATGCTAGAAATGCTAGAAAAAACACTGATGCTCATCCTGCAGCTGTTTGATTTGGATCTGTTTTTGCTTTCAGTTGCCAGTCGATCTCAGGTCAGGCAGACGTGTTTGTTCCAGGCCCCGGCCCCTGTTCCAGCACCAGTCCAGGCCTCTGTGTCTCCTCAGACAAACCCAGAAACAATCCACCCTGATCTCCCCTCTTCATCAGTCCTCAGAAACTCTGGTTGGTAGCGATCTTCTGAAAACTCAGTTACATTTAACATCCAAGTATTGTTGTTCCTACCCAGTGGTGTGTAATTAATATTAAATAAAAAATATTAATATTAAATGAAACTACAAATAGGGATTGAACACAAATATGTGCAATTAAATTGGGCTGTAGACAGATAAAAGTCTCAGCATATAGCAGATTTTGTCCATTGACTATTGTCAGTATTTTTTATTTATTCTTCTGTCGTTTTGACTGAATCTGACCTCTTTATACACACACTCTCTATCTAGCGATTCCCAATCAGCCGAACAGAAAGAATGAGGTCAAATCAGCATTGTCGCTTGCCCGTGAGGCAATCAAGGAAAATGAACCAGAGAGAATGCCCCCGCCGCCTGCAGTCAAAGGTTTGTAACAAATTTTACACCACCGTGATATCATGTGTATCCACTAATGGCTTAGATCTACACTGATGTCTTGTACACAGAGGAAGAAAGCTAATGTCACAGCCGTCCTTTTCGTCTGCAATGGATTGTTTTGTTTTGTCTTCGTTTAGTTTTAGACAGAAATATTTAGGGTTTATGCACATGTAGATGGCATTCAAATGAATGTTCAGTGATTTCATTGAGTTGGATATTGCAGTGATGTTATTGGGTGTTACATGTTTTGATCTGCTGACGTCATCTCTGCACGTTAGGCAGAAGAAAAACTGTGGCTCCCCAAGAGCTAAACAAAGGCAGCAAAAGGCTCTCTTGTGTTGCAAAGCCCCCCGACATGCAAACCAAGAGGGGAAAGGTGAGATTTTTTTTTTAAACTCAATCTGCTATTTATATCATTAATTGAAACAATGTTCTTTCTCACGTTATTATTATTTACATTCCCTTTGGTTGCCATTTATTTTTAGTTTGGAGAAGCTTCTCGACCAAACCAGAAGTTCTACGACATGATCCAGGACTTCAGAGAGACCTTGGAAGTAACCCCGTTATCAACTAATAACCGTGTAAGTATGGACTTGATAACCACGTGGCTTCTATGAAGTTATACACTTGTTTGCTATTACAGCACATCTTGTGTTTTTTACAGATTGAACCGCAGAAGATTTGTGTGTGCGTTCGGAAGCGGCCACTTAACAAGCAAGGTATATTGGGAGTGACGTCTAACATCTCGATGCAGTATCATGTGATTATAAAATAGTAATTAATGACTTTGCACAAAAATATTATCCATCATACGTTCACTTAATGTTCTTGTCTTTTCCAGAGATTATTAAAAAGGAGATAGATGTGGTGTCTGTACCAGGGAAGGGTGCTCTGCTGGTTCATGAGCCAAAACAGAAGGTGGACCTTACCAAGTACTTGGAAAACCAAGTCTTCCAGTTTGACTATTCCTTTGATGAGACCACCACCAATGACCTGGTCTACAAGTAATGAGCCCATTTGTGCTTTTATTTTTGCCACAAGGTAGATCAGATTTTTAGATAAGATTGTATTTACATGCTCTAAGTGGTCAGGTCTTCTTTTAGATAGATGCTCTTATTGTCTTTTACTTGGTTTTTAAAGAGTGCAATTCCTGACAGATGTTTTTTTTTCTCATTCAGGTTCACAGCTAAACCTTTGGTGCAGTCAGTTTTCGAAGGTGGCATGGCAACCTGTTTCGCTTATGGCCAGACAGGGAGTGGGAAGACTCATGTAAGTCTATACTCATTGTACAGGATAAACTCGTCTTGAAGCTGTATTAGAATTTTATTTCTTTATTTTGTTGCGCTTATTTGGCACTTCTTCTCCGTAGACGATGGGCGGGGATTTCATAGGGAAGCAGCAGAACAGCACTAAAGGAATCTACGCCTTGGCAGGTAGGATGTAAACCATTCCCAGTAGCTTTCTATGCACATCACTTTGAAGGAAATCAGGGTTTTCTTCTTAAGATGAATAATACGAATCAATTAAAAGCGTTTTTATCTGCATTTTATCTCCATCACTTTACTTTAAACTAGAAAACATTCAGGATTCATTAACTTCAAATAACTTGTGTCTTTCCATTTTTAGCCCAGGATGTTTTCACCTATCTCAACCACAGGAGGTATGCTAACCTGGAGCTCTCTGCTTACGTCAGCTTCTTTGAGATTTACAATGGAAAGGTAAGGGAGAAAAAATTCTAATCCTACGAACACCTTTTTTTTTTTTTTTTTTGAAAATATTTGAATGAAATAACAGCTCATTTAAGTAATCCTAAAGTGAAATATACTTTTTGATTTTAGGTGTATGACCTGCTGAACAAGAAGGCCAAGCTCAGAGTTCTGGAGGATGACCGTCAGCAAGTTCAGGTTGTAGGTCTGGAGGAGGTCTACGTGTCCACAGCAGAGGAGGTGATCAAGATGATACAGATGGGCAGTGCATGCAGGTACTGTGTGTATGTTGTAATCTGACAGTACATATATAACATGTAGTGTTCACCAGTTATTTTAACATAGCATACTAAAATATGTTAATGGTATTGCAGTAATAAATGCTTAAAACTGTTGACAGTTAAGTTTTTAGTAATACTACATTAAAAGCGTTGTCTTGCTTTTCATCATTGTTCATCTCAAAGAATACAACATTAACATGGCTGCTCTCCATCTGTCATTCTGGGTAAAGAACATCAGGCCAGACCTCTGCCAATGCCAACTCATCCCGCTCTCATGCCATCCTCCAAATTGTCCTGCGACGCAATGACCGCGCCAACACGCTGCATGGCAAATTTTCACTGGTCGATTTGGCCGGCAACGAGCGCGGCACGGATGTCAGCAGCAACGATCGTAGCACTTTGGTTGAGACTGCCGAGATCAACCGCAGCCTGCTGGCTCTCAAGGTATACTGTGGCTGCACACACACACACGCACACACTTGATAAATGACTAGCTGAGAATCCATTTGCTTTTTGGCACCTCGACTAGGGTTCAAATAAATGATCACGTCCACTCTTGTGTCCTGTAGGAGTGCATACGTTCACTGGGAATGAACAGTGATCACATTCCTTTCCGGATGAGCACTTTGACCAAGGTCCTCAGGGATTCCTTCATTGGAGAAAAGTCCAGGACCTGCATGGTATGTGCATGCTGACTCTGTTTGGCATACAGTGACATTACAGATGATGCAGATGCACACCAAACAAACGCAAACTGCAGTGTATGTTTAAGTTCAGAATATTTTCCCTTCTCTTCCATAGATCGCCATGGTCTCACCAGGCATGGCGTCATGTGAATATACAATGAACACACTACGTTACGCTGACAGGTTCATATTTAACTTGTTTCCAGTTTTTATTTTTTTTTGTTCTTGTACTATGAAAATAAAATCACGCTGGGAGGATGAAACTTGATCTGCTCTTTCGTAGAGTGAAGGAACTGAATGGCAATTCCCAAACCAGTGGAGCAGCTAAGGCACAAGAGCCTATGGACAGCTCCACAGAGGAGGTGAGGTTGCACAAGATGAGTCCGACATCATAATTAATTTGTAATAATTTGCTGAAAGTTAGCTCTCTGTTTAAAGGAATCAGTTGTGGATAGCAGTGTGTATGACGCCATGGCACGAGTGGCAGAGCTGGAGGAGAAAGCTTTTGTAGAGCTCAAGGTACAATTTTCTTTATAGTATACACGTGATAATGTCGTTTTTTGGCTTTGTAAGTCCTCACATTTATAACTTTTTTTTTTTTTTTCTTTTTTTTTTTTCAGGGGGTCGATGATTTTGTCAAGGCGATGGCGCAAACCTCGTACAACATCAAGGAAGGACTTCCCGACCTGGTGGCTCATTCCCGGAAGATACTGGGTTTGTACATACCACAGCTCATTTTTAGTTTAACAATATACTCCAGACTAATTTAGATTTTGACTAATTGTATTATTCTCACTTGCTTGTGTAAGTCAGCCCACACTGCATAATTGAACTTTTGTGGAATAACCTAAATATTGACCAAAAAATATGTTAGTAGCTAAGTGGTAGTGTAGGAGCAAGCTTGTGATTACTGATCAGCCGGATCAAATGTCGCAATGAAGTGCCAGGACGGGACTGCATTTCATAGAGGAGCAAAATCTGTGTGGATGCTTTACCTTTTTATTTATTCGGTCTTATCTGTCCTCCAGACACGTTACTGGCTTTGCAGTCTGCAGTGGAGCAGGAAAGCCTGGCGATGATGAAACACTGAGACGAACCCACCCAGAGTTTGTTTAATAAAAGCGTTTGTTGTTAAGCTATTCGCTTTTTGATTTTATTGTATTAATGATTTCATTAAAGAACATTTATCCAGACACTATCTCGTTAAAAATGTTGCAAGTCTTGTAAGAAGCCACTTTTGGTTTAGTCTTGTGTTTAGGAACTATGTTGTTTGATAGAGCACTTCTCCTCGCTGTGGATGTTTTTAACATGAGCAAATGCTATGTAAGCAGTTCTACTAAAAACAGTAAATGTTTAAATCATTTTTTTTATTAATAAAAACACAAAGCTCCTTTCAGTAGCATTTATTTTGTCAGGCATTTAAAATTAGATAATGTGCATCATCGATAACCAGTAACTGTGTGGCATGTGTACTTTTTATTTTATTTTTTTTAAGGGAAGCACAGCCTTTAATCTTTGGGCTGAAATAAATTCATCATTGAACACTGTTTGGCCTGAGTGTATCAGCAATTACAAATTTAAATTGACATGCATTATGGGGGAAACCCAATTCTTGTGGAACATTAAAGCTGAGTTTGCAGTTTGTGGATTGATCATTGCCTGCACTGAAGCACTGAAGGTAGTGTAGTTTAAATAAGTAGTCTGGAAACTCACCCAAGTTGACATAAAAATGAAAATTAAATTTAGGTTTGCTTGAGAATACAATAGACCTTTTTTACAGCACTATTTTAACATGAAATAGGGTCAACGCCGTTGTTTCCAATGATAGTAATTAAGGTTCAGTTCCATTTAGTGCATAAATATACCCTGACGTAATCAATGGATGATTTTGTGTTTTAAAGGTGCAGTGTGTAGGACTTTATTGGCACCTAGCCATGAAGTTGCAGATTGCAACCAAATTTTAAAGGTCTCTGTTGATGAATTCAACATATTTACTTTTGTACTGCTAATGTACGATGTTAATATTGGCTTCGAGGATGTGCTTATAATCACTTAAGTGTACACTTCCAACACAACATTTTACACAGAGTATAAACTAAGATCTGTAACAACATAACATGCCGAAAAGGAGCAAGGGATGAAGAAAATGGTTTGAAGTTTAACTGGTAAGGCAGGGATGTCCAAAGTACAGCCCGGGGGGCAATCACGGCCTGTGGTCAGATTTCATGTGGCCCAAAAGCTTCTCTGGTTGACATAATGAAAGCATTTGAATGTTAACCTAACTGCATAAGTGCTGTCTGTAAATGTGACACAAAATATTACTTTCTGAACGATCTTGTGAAAGACAAGAGCAAGAGTGATACGTTTTAAACTTAAATGTTAACAGACTTAATATTTCATGTATAGAATGAACACAAGGTTAAGATTTGTATCAACTTCATGCAAGTTTAACATATTCCATATAATTTATTCTTTGTTACTTGACTCTAGATGTGATAGAAAAGAAGAACTGGTTCTTAGATTTGTTGTTGCACACCCAATTGGCTTCGATTTGGTTACATTGCCATTGAAAACATATAATTGTGACAATGGAAACAACATTTTTAAAATGTTATTATTGGCCCCTGGGCATCTTCACATTGTCAAATCTGGCCACCCTTGTGGTGACGTACATACAGTAGTTTACTATAGGTAATCGTTTTGGTCTTCTCCAGTTGACTGATTTAAATCTATATCATAACGCCTGTGTGATGCATCAAATCATTCATAAAACTAACCCTAGACTATGTGTGCTGGTTTCCGGTTTGTGGCCCTCGGGATGCATATGATACCAGAAGTAAACATCTAATCACTGGGGAAAAAAAGACTAAAAAGTATCAGCTTGTCTCTTGCATGCAGGGGACTGCAGATCTGGAATGAGCTCGATGAGAGTTTAAAAATGGTGAAATCCATCTCTACCTTCAAGAAAAAGCTGAAAATAAAACTGATTAATTCTTATATAGAGAGCTGCAACCTCTGATAAAGTTACTGTCAGTATGTATGGGGACCATGTTGTCTGTCGTCTAACAGGTTAGGAGTCTGAGTGTCATCCTCGACAGCACACTCTCTTTTCAGTCTCACATCAACAACATCACCCTACTTCATACCACTGCCATCCTGGTTCATAGCCTCGTCACCTCCCGCCTGGACTACAGCAACTCCCTCCTCCTTGGCCTCACCCACAAATCTCTCCATAAGCTCCAACTGGTCCAGAATTCAGCTTGCCCGCATCATCACCAGAACCCCTTCCATCCACCACATCACTCCTGTCCTGCAACAGCTCCACTGGCTCCTGGTCAAATCCTGCATAAACTACAAAATCCTTCTGCTCACATTCAAAGCCATTCATAACCTCGCACCACCATTTTCTTTTTAAGTTTAAATAATGACAATTACTGGATGTCAATATGTTGTTTAAAACCTGCAGCTGCGTGTGTGTGTGTGTGTGTGTGTGTGTGTGTGTGTGTGTGTGTGTGTGTGTGTGTGTGAATAAAGAACAGCCAGAGCGGTAGGTGGCGCTGCAGGTGAGCGCAGGCCGTGTTTCAAATCCAGCATTAACACAGAAGGAGAGGGAGGGACCAACCAGTACCGGAGGTTCAGATTAAGCAGCAGCTCGTCTCGTCTCAGTCTGACTGCGAGGAAACAAAACGCCGGGACAGGGATGGCGATGAGGTGGTTGCGCTTTTCGCTCCTCGCGTTGGGGCTCTTCTCGCTCTGCTGCGCCACGTCTGGTGACAGCAGCAGCAGCAGCAGCGGCGTGAAGAAGATGAAGATGCAGTTTGCGACGGGACCTCTCCTCAAGTTTCAAATCTGGTGAGCGGAAAAATCTGGCGAGTCATCGCGGGCTAGCTCCACTCCCCCGGCTAACAACAACAACGAAGGCCGGAGCCGACAGGAGCTAAAAGCTAAGCTAACAGACTTCACATGAGTTTGTGTTTAACTTCGCAGGAGGAGCCTTCACACCGAGCTGGTTATTTATTAGCGAAATTACCGTCGGGAGGGTGAATACTTGTCAGGGAGTTCCTGTTGTTCATGAGCATGTACACAACATGGCCCCGCTTCCGCTGTCAAACATGCGAGTTGACGCTTAAACCACAAATGTTGTAGTCTCTTTACATCCGCCTGTGTTTATTTATTTATTTATTTATTTTATATGTTAGTAATACCATGTAGAGCACACTAACCTGCCTTGGGAGTTGATATGCAAATAAACTCAGCTCGTGTCCACAGGTTAATGTTAGATTACCGTTAGGTTAACGTTAGATTAACGTTAGATTAACGTGTTCTTTGCTCAGTTAATCTGCAATAGTTTCATTTAATTTCAAAGTTTTGCTTTTGAAAAAGTTAGCACAGCTCAATGCACATAAACATGAAGAAAAATAGCCTCAAGGGTTTCTGTTAATGCCACGTGATTTTTTTTTTTTTTTTTTTTTGAAGGTCGTTATGTTAATGAAGCAAATATTTACATCCCCTGACTGCCCTGTGAGTTGATAGAGTCTTGAATTTGCCTACAACGCTGCTAAGACTTTGCACAAAGAACAAAAACAACGCGCCTGATCTCCAGCCTGAAGTCACAACATACCCTTGAGATCTTTGCACCGGCGTGGCCGTCCCCTTTTTTTTTTGTCTCTGTCTGTTCTCGCAAAGGTACACCGTGTTTGTCTTTCTAACTGTCCGTTTGTTCTCCGTACAGCATTTCCTGAGGGTACAAGCGGGTGTTTGAGGAGTACACGCAGGCCTTGTACCAGCGGTACCCGGACATCCGCATCGAAGGGGAGAACTATCTTCCTATACCCCTCTATCGGTAAGACAGACCGGCTGCTTTGTTACAAGTGGATTAACTTATATCCGGCTTTATTAAGGCTGCCTCGGATTAGCTGAGGAAAAGGAA
Source organism: Larimichthys crocea (assembly GCF_000972845.2). Lineage (NCBI taxonomy): Eukaryota > Metazoa > Chordata > Actinopteri > Sciaenidae > Larimichthys > Larimichthys crocea. The sequence goes on from NC_040022.1 coordinate 14,192,575, forward strand.
TTCTCATGCAGTCGGGCTTATCAGGCCGTGAGTTTGACTTTTATAGATGTAAACACAACTGCCGCCCATAAAAATGTAGCTTTCAGAGTGCTTTTTATTGCAGATATCATTTATTAGAAGGAGTCTTAGCGGCATAATGCATCAGTGGGCAACATTAAAGCGTTGTCATTTATGATTTGACCGCTCAGAAATGTGTTTTTACTTTAATGCATTCATGTGCTCAACTAGTTTTGTTACAGACACAAGTTTTGACTAAAAATGTTGAATATATGTAATAAAGTCAGTGTGCTTAAGATCCATGCGATTCTATGTGACAATTGGTCGTGCAGTTAAATCCCAGGTGTCACTTTAAACCCTCAGGTCCTCATCAGTTCCAGTCTTAATAAACACACCAGGGATTTGCTCTATTAAAGAAAGGGAACAGTGCTACACTCTGGGTTTCAAGTTCTATAGTCAGTGTTTGCGTCTGTCACTGTAAGTCCACTGAGAGGCCGTAGTTCAACCAGTTACACACCCTTTTTAAATGTAGAGGTCGTAAAATTGAAATAAACAGAACGTGGGCTCTGTGGATTCAGTTTATTGTTTTGAAGTATACAGTTGCCTTGCAGAATCATAATCACTGAAATGGAAAATAAGTGTTTGTGCAGGAGGAAGCTACGAAGCTACGCAATTGATTCGCCACAGTGAAGTCTAATTTGAATCAATGGAGCCCACACCCTTCTGTGTCTGGAACTGAGAAGTGAAAACACGCTTAAGATTTTAGTTAAACATGACTGACCTGCCTTAAAACAAACTTCAAGCCCACATCTATCCATATCATTGTAGTATATCTCGAAGGATTTGTATTAAAAGCCAGTTTCTTGTTTTATCTCCTCAGACACATTGCTTCCTTCCTGTCTATGTTCAAACTGCTGGTGATTGGGGTGATTATTATCGGCAAGGACCCATTCGCCCTCTTTGGTATGCAAGCCCCGGGCATCTGGGAGTGGGGCCAGGGAAATAAGGTAAGGTTTTCATTTTTACGTGTATCTGTGTGTAGGGGAATAGAGTCCAGGTTGTCAGAGTGACGCAGCCGAGTAATTCGTTTTGCAGGTTACCGCCACATATAACACTCATGGATTGAATGCCTGTCTGTTTGGCTGTGTTCCAATACAGTTGTGTACATGCATACACAAAGCAGTGTGTATTCGAACCCATGGGATTTCATTAGCTGTTCATTGAGGGTCTTCAGGTTGTTTACAGTATTGTTTTGCTCAGCTCTGTTGTCCCCAGGGTTACAGACATGCCAGAGGCTCAGAGGAAGACTGACCATTGACGGCTAACATCAGATATTTGCAAATAAAACAATTGTGTGTTTTAACAAAAAGGCCGAGGCTGATCAAATGTGGTGCAGTTTTGGTAGTAAAACATAACAATTGCAGTATGTCAGTTATCAATAAATCAAATGACTTGAGAGAAGAAATCCAACCTCATTGACTGTTCCAGACTCCGTAATTTGCCACTGCTTAATCTGACTGCACCATAATCCCATCAACCAACAAGGAGAGCTCCATATGAGAAGGTGTACCTATGTCACAGGAACATCAGTCCGTCCATTCCTACCTTGCAAACAGCAGAACAAGAATCAAAAGAGCAGGCGAAAACATGCAAGAACTGAAAACCTGTTTAGTGACAGTTATTTTTAACACATCAGATAAAGATGTATGAACAAACTACCATTCACCCGCTGCCGCGTCAGCTGCACGCTAATAACCACTAAACTGTGCAAGTTGAGATGTTCTTTACATAACTATTTTGCATTAAGTACGTCTAAACCTCTTCTGGACATTCACACATTCACCCTGTGGATCTTTTATTGTCGCAGTACTTTACAGCATGTTTTCAGTGCACTGCTTAGTGATTCTAGTTAACTTGATGCAACAAAACTTGCAGACATAACAAAGTAAAAAAAAAAAAAAAGAAGAAGAAAATGGAGAAGACTATGCATAACCATTTATCTTAAGTCCCATGTTTCTTTCAGATATATGCCTGCATGATGGTGTTCTTCCTCAGCAATATGATTGAAAACCAGTTAATGTCTACAGGAGCTTTTGAAATCACATTAAACGGTGAGTCTTTTTTTTTTTTTTTTTTTTTTTTTTTTTTTAGTTTAAGAAAAAAAAGTCTTGTGTTGCGAAGAAACAAACTGCAGTGAATTACAATAAAGTGAGTAATGTCTTTCCATAGATGTGCCAGTGTGGTCAAAACTGGAGTCAGGTCACCTCCCCTCCATGCAGCAGCTTGTGCAAATCCTGGATAACGAGATGAAGATGAACGTTCACATGAACACAAGACCACACCACTCCTAACCCGACTCTTCACATCTTGGCTGGAGCTAAAAGCCCCTCCATGTGAGTGTTCACAGCACGGTTTGTTTTTTAACCCTAACCCTCTTTGATGGTTCCCTTTTTTTTTTTTCTTTTTTTTTCTGTGACTAGTGGAAATCTTGATGAGTTGTAATTTGATCTTTTGACCTCCGCTGTCTAGGTTTGAGGTGGGTTTCTCACTGGGCCGTGAAGTGATGTTTATGAAGGTCTGCGCTGAAGGCAGGAAGACTGCTAGCACAGACTGGATGCCCCCATCACCCTTCACCATGCCCTTTTAGAGACGTCCCGCCCCCAACGCCAGAGTGGGATCCATGGCAACAGTGCCGGCAATTCTGTCATTTTCTTGTTCTCATACTACTGCAGATTTCATCCAGTTGACATCAGTGGTCCCATAAAGAGAGATTTAACATTGATTACTTAAAGTCTTTAACTTGTTGCATACAATTGGTCTGTGTGAGTAAATAATCGTGTCATTTGTACCACTGAGCCATATGTAGAATTTTAAGTTTATTATTCTAAAAGTAGCTTAGCTGTGTAGAAAATGCATCACTTAAAATCTGTCATCACGGTTGTGAAAATAACATTGGGAAATTGTGTCTTGGTATGATTTCTGAATAATTTTTATATTTACATAACTTGGAAGCTAAGAAGATGAATAAAACTATTGTAACTATTTAACTGTGACGCTTTGGTGTGGTGTTAAGGTTTACTGATTGATGTAGTGGAATAGTTTCATGAATGATGTCTGAAGTGAATTAAATTAGGGTTAAGACATTTTCTATCAGAAAGATTGAGGATTTAGGTGGATGATGTGACTGCCGTCAAGGTTTTCAGTTCAGTAAAACATTAGGCAATCTGAATGTTGGAGATATTTTTTGTTGTTTCGTCACATAAAGCAGATATCCGCATCTTTGAACCATCTGCTCAGCCTAATGTGATTAGGATGAGTTTATCTACGCTGATTCAATTAGAAGAGACAAATCAGATTAAGCAAGAGTACAATGCAAGATTGAAACAGGTGAAGTTACAGTGCCATACACACTTGTTGAATTTTAGATATACCTGAATAAGGTCACATCCCTTTTATTCTACTAGTAAATGCAGAAAACCTGCGAGATAATGTCTGTTACTGATAGAGCTATTCCATGGGGGTGTAATAAGGAAACCTAGCTTCACTATGGAGTCTGATGAAGGACTTTAATTTTCACAAATCTTTTGCTGTTACTTTTTTTTGATTTTATAATTTCTCAGATCCCAGCGGCATGATCTCAAATATTATTTAGGATTGAAAAACAATGCCTCCTAAGTTGGAAGTCTGAGCATTGTGATGACCATATAGCACATTGGTACACAAGTATCCAGTTAAATGAAATGATTTAGTCTGTCAGAATCCCTTTAGTTATTAAAAGTATCATACCGCAGTAAAATAAAAAGCTTTGAAAAATAAGTCAAAATTTAAAATCCTGCTGCGTGGAGTTTTATACTCCATGGTAGAGCTGCTGTCGCCGTGTTACAGTGTGTTTTATTACTGGTACATCAAAGACACTCTTGAAGACATCTATGGATAAAGGCTTGTTCACTTTCACTCATCACACCAGCACTGACATCCAGAAGCCTTTGGGCAACAACGTGGAGGTGAGAGGCTTGTGTGGACTTTGGCAGCAGGGGATGTGACGGCAGCCTCAGGTACTGGTGAAGATGCTGAAAGGCCAGTTGGATCCTAATCTTGGCTGCCAGCAATAACAGCTCCTCTTTCAAAACTGATGGCCCTGAAGCAGCCCCATCTGTTGGGCATTCATCCTGGGGAGAAAAAGTTTTCACAACTTACTGAAGATGCTAACAAACAATACTGTGAAGTGAATTTAACTGAAAAGCTACTGTAAGGAGAACAGAAGTTCAAGATACACATTCCAAATTAAAACTACAAATGTCTGCAGAAAAACTGAAAGCTTTGCACACAGCATGTACTGCAGAGCTGGACATGTTGGTGACTAAAAGATGAGCATGTATTCAGATAAAAATAGAAAACAATGCTTCACCTGAACACAGCAGGTGCCCACACTGAACTTTGCTTGTTGGCCTCTTGCCAGGAAGGAGACGAACACTTTTTCTCTCCCTAGGACTCGAACCCCGATGGCTTTGTTAAGTGACAGGAAGACTGGGTGCAGCGGGGTGGGAGTAAGGCTCGGGCTACTCCAGCTCCACCGACGAACCCTGGCACCCTCCTCATCCAAACACTGACCGCCTGATCTGTTTAAGGCCAGCCTGCAACACAAACACACACATGCATATGTCAGGTATCAACGGTTATTGCCAGTTTTGTTTTGCACATGCCTCATTCATCAATCATTTTGTCCTAAAATTATACATTATTAATTATTCTAGTTTTTATAAACTAAATCTAAACATTTCATAAAATATAAACATTGCTTTGTACCATATGTTCCCATTGCTGTGATAACAAGTCGCCCTGCCGTCAGACTGGAACATGGCTCTAAATGGTTGACAGGGGGCATCACCATCATCATACACGACGCAGACCCTTCCATTTTCTTCAGTGACCACCACAACGAGAGCCAAAAGGCCTGAGGGATAACTGTTACCATGACGATAAGGATGGGAACACATAGAGTGTGGAGTACATGCTATATTGAAAATACAATCTATTCACATTGCTCTTTTTGTTATTAGATTTGTGCTATCTCTCTCGGTCAAAACCCTCTGAAAATCTAATTACACGATAAAGATCTACAGACATCACACTGTGACTGGATACAAAACCTGAGCAGAACCGTCAGGGAACACAGTCAGAAATTTCACGCCATTGGAATAATACTTCTGTCGAAATCCTTCCCCATCCTGTAAATATAAAAGATTAAATGTCAAAAAGGTGATCTGGCCTTTTTTGTTTGCATGTCTGTTAAGTGGCACTCTGCTGAGTTTCCACTTTAAGGTCATTATGAGTACTACTCGACCATGTGTCATGTGTATTTTGGGCCTATATGTATATAGAGAGTGACCACATAGGGGCAGTATATTAACGTGCAAGGATTGCTATACACAGACAAAGCAATAATGATCATTTGCAGTGCTATGTGGGTCATGACAGAAAACATGGTAGTAATTGGTAGGTACCTGATGATGACACATGCCAAACTGAAGTGGCTTGTGGTCACAAGAAGGAACCAACACCTGCTCCTCTTCCTCTTTTTTTTTCAAGTGCGTCTCAGTTGTGCTCAAGCATCCGTTTACTGGAGCACAGGAGAGCCGGAAGATGAACGGCTTTGAGGCTGGGACAACTAAACAACACAGAACAAAGTTTATCATTCTCACAAAGCTACTTAACACAGTATGCTCAGTTCATTACTTCTTATCATGACTGGATGAACAGATTAAGAGCACTCACAGGTTTCTGCTACAGGTAGTTGGAATGAGTCATCCTCATAGATTCTCACTTCTGATTGTTCTCTAACAAAGGATACAGATGACATTGCTTTTGACTTTAGTACTGTAAAATGCTGTTATATTTTATTAAGACTACCATCTTATTAATCTTAGTGTTTTTCTTGCATAATGCAATTTTATACCCGAGTCCACTTGGTAAGTCCAACATAAACTTGTTGTGATCCTCCGTCTCCCGGCCTTGAAAGAGAAGCTCCTCCATCTCAGTGGCTGGCTTGTCTCCCACTGATGTTGGAGTACCAGTCCTCAGGTCACATCTACCCCCAGCCAAACATCTCTGCTTCATCAGCATCTTAAACAGCTGCCGCCGCTGGTTGCAGCAGAAGCGCGGGACTGTCTAAGATGAACACAAAAGAGGAGGCCTGTTATATTGTATGGTATATTTTGGGGGGTTGTTGTAGTACATTCACTCTGTTCCTCACCTCAGACCGCTGTACCCATGCTAGATCCAGTGAGGGTTCGGCCTTTTCTCCACAGTACTCACATTTCACAGCGTGATTTGTCAGATTCTGGGACTGGACAACAGAGTGTTAAACTTAACCAATCAGTAAGCCATGTTACTGTAGATGGGATTTTAAAACAGGTCTTGGTACCTCTGGAAGAATGGTTGTTAAGTTTATCCTGTGGTTGTCAGACTCCCTATTGTACCTCAGAACTCCTGCTGCTCTGATACAATAGGTGGCTGGATCACTGATAAACTGTGTACAGCCATCTGATATCCTCTTACAGAATCCAGAGAAAAATACACATTGAATGAAGAAAACAGGCAGTTAACAAAAGAATATTGTTATTGAGATATATATTCATTAAAAATAAAAAATAAAATAAAATGTCTTGTCTTACATGGTCAGATAGTGGCTCACTGAGATCATGGTCTAATGTACCAGCAGCAGCGGCATCTAATGGTACAGTGAAAGTTACTGTGGTATCGCTGATTTAATTTCCACTAAGAGAAGTAAACTATTGCCTGAATATGATAGGGAAATCTTTCCTTATGTTGTAAACTTATTTTTATTTCTTTTCAATTGCGCTTGGAGCAGACTTACAGGAAAAGCTGGACCTCATCTTGTCTTCACAGACGTGACTGGAGTAAGGTCCTTTGTACCAGGACAGAATAACAGCGTTTACTGCTTGTGTAAGGTTTCTGAACAGACATGTACAGTATATAGATAGACAGAGAGTATATAGACAAGCATTTAGATGAAAAACATCTAAAACTCTTCACACACTTATACATCTAAGCAGCATAATCACCCTTTTTACAAATGAAAGAAGAACAGATTGACAGAAAAACACAAATACAAGATAAGGCAGTACGCATGTCAAATCTAACTGCTCAAGAGTCCCAAAATATGGGCTTTAGATTGTAATTTGAGTGGAGAAAAACAATAAAATAAGTATACACAAGGAAACGCTCTCACCTCAGTGTGTCTGTGTTTCGGTAACCTTGGAGATGAAATAGCAGTCTACAGGAATGTCTACATGTAATAGCACCTAATTATGGCTGCAGGCTGACTGTTTTTTAAAACCCACAAATATTTATGCAATACAACTGTAACAGGCTACTACTGTGGGCTAATACTGGATAATACAATGCACACTCACACAAGTTGGTCTGCAGGAGAGAGGAAAATGGGATCCTGAAATCTAATGTAAAGTTTAATATACATATTTGTGTCTGGTTAAAAAAATACATCATTTAAAATCTTGTTAGACTTGATCTGGATTTATTTTTGAGTATCAGATTCTTCTAATTTGTGAATTTAGAAATCCAGTGCTATTTAATTGTTTGACTGTTTTTTTATTGCAAAAGATCTAATAGAGAAACTCTGTTCCAGTTTCACAGTGGATATTGAGATCTGGAGACAAAAAAAAAAAAAGACAAAACAATCTCACCACTAGGTCCATTTATGAGCAGTTCCTACACTTCTTTATCTGCATCATAGGTCAAGAATGAGCTTCACCAAGTAATCATTATGTGAAGCTTTGAAAGTTTATATAGTGTACATTGAAATTCTTTTAGAAGATTGTGTTAAATAATGTGCTTTCCACTTTGTCATGCAGCGACAACATGTTTTAGCACCATTTCTCCAGAAGATGGAGAAGTTGTGCCTTTTTTTTATTCCTCAAACTACTATCTGGATCAGATTAAGCCTCTCTGATAGGCCACTTGTAATATTTTTTTATTTATTTATTTATTTTATTTATTTATTTTTGAACCAGATAGTCAGGAAAGAAGTTCGTTAACTGAACAGTCAGATGACCAGAGTCTGGTTCTGCACTAAACAAAAACAAAAATCTTGTAATAACGTGCCAAGTCTCCCTTGGCCCGATGGCTTAACGTCACCCAGGTGCAGCGCCGGTCCTGGCCACATTTGCGCCTGGGCGAACACCCCCCCCCCAGGTGAAACTGATATCGGATGATTGGAGCATAAATAATTAACCTACTTTTTGCAGCTTGTGATTGGCTGTTGTGGCACCTGCTGCAAGTGCTGACAGAAAGCGTCACGACTTAAATACATGCCAGCTCTAAACATTTCCCGGAGTTACAGCATGATGTCTGTAGGAAAAAGGAAAAGCATTACTATGCGTTTGGCTGCAGTTTTCTTTTTTACATGTTATTTGGCACAAACGATAGACTGTTCTCGACTGAGGAAAACACAAAGACGAGAGGGACGAAAAGAAGCTGGCTCAGCCAAAACGCTAGGCATCCAAGAAGGGAAAATACTATTTGGTAGCTTTTTTGAGAGCGGAGCAAGCCTTGAGTCACGAGTCACAGGTGGGACCAAGAAGTCTTCAAACTCTTCTGTGGATGATGAGGCAGCTTATCAAGCGGACTTTGCAGGTAAATTCAACTTATGTTAATGATTTGTAGGAATTCTTAATTGACTTGTTGTACCATAGTTCCTAGAATGACCAAAGTGGGTTGTAATTGGTGCAATGTTCCCTGTCAGGCTGGTCAAAAGGAGAAACGCATGATGTGCCGGCCAGTCCCAAAGAAGCAGCATGGAAACACATGGGGCCTTCTCTGCGGTGTGCTGGGGACCAGATGAAGTTCAGAGCAGTGGGACCAGGAGCTTCACAGTTCGCAGTTGAACAAAGTAAAGAGAATAATTAGCTATCCCGTCAACTGTATTCCACTAATGACTGTGTAGTCTCTAAAAGACTGTCTCCCACAGGAAATGCACCTCCAATGCCTCTGTCCCAGGTCCCTTCCACCTGTGGCTACAGCATGCAGAGGAACTCCTTTGCACTTGTTATGTTGGTTCCCTATGATGGCTGCAACATGATTCAAGAGGTAAATGTTTAGTGTAATGCAAGCTGTTGCTACTCCCAGAAAGTTGTCTGACAGCCCTGGTAATCAGATCCCTGTGGTGAATAGCAAAACAATTTGTGGAAACCAGAAACTATAATTTAATCAGAATTCAAGCAACAATGCTAAACCTTAGATGGTTTTTCTGTTCTTAAATTGTAAGATACTTTGGTTATCAATAATGCAGAATACATTAGTTGCAGTCCTAGTCTAATTTTGACTATTGTAACTTTTTTTTCCCCTCAAAGGGTGGAAGTTATGTGCTCCCAATGCGATGGCATGGAATTCCAGTCTCACTCTGGTGTCCAAAGCCTGCAGCACATACTCCTGCTGTGCCAATAAACCCTGGTTACTTCCCTCCAGTCACAGTGCCGCCAACCACCACTACCAAGATGATGACCGCTGATGGAAAACACCCTCAGCCTCAGTTTCCACAATATCCACAACACCCAATATATCTTACAGTGCCGCCAGCCACCACTACCAAGATGACGGCTGATGCAAAACACCCTCAGCCTCAGTTTCCACAATTTCCACAATATCCACAACACCCAATATATTTTCCACCTCCAGGTGTGCTCCCTCCAGTCAAAACAGGAAAGCCAGAAGCCCCTTTTCCCCCAATGGTAAAACCTTACCCTCCCATCCCATGGCAACTCCCAGCCCACCTGCCACCATTTCCTCAACCAGATACACCTGAGCCATTGATGCCTGTCATGCTTTTCTAGCCTCTTGCCTATCATTTTCCTGTAAAATAAATGGGTTAAAAAAATATGGTTGTGTTAATGGCTTTGTGCTTTGTCTTGGTGAATTGAAATTATGTGGGAAAAGTTGTCACTCATGGCTTATGAAGTGGTATTGCGTCAGGGATCACCATTTTTATATCCAAATGTAAACACATCAGGAACATTGTCAGAACGGTTCTACATGACTTTCCAGTGCCTTAATGTCATGTGGAAAAGTTATATTTCAGTAATATCAATTTCTGGTAAGCCTGAAATAAAGGTCTCACATAAAGTAGGTTCTGAGAAGCAACTTATTTGTTAAGTCATCCCATACAACTCTGAGCCAATACAGCTGGAGTGTCCACATGATGGCACAACAATTTCTAGTTATGTCACATTTTAAAGTCAACACATTATATTAAGAGTTGTGCTCTTGCCCATCCCATGTCAGGATTGGATGGTAATTACTCATGCATTTTATATTTACATGATGTAGCTGGTAAATGTAGGACTGATTCAAATATGGGTAGCTTATGAATTTTCCCTCAGGCTAAATGTTTTACAAGATGTGCCTCTGAAATTCAGCGAATTATATCAATTGTACTAATACCTGAACAAATAAATGTGCTTAGTTACTTTCTGCCACTGCTGGAAAATAAAACAAAGATGCACCCAGCAGTAAACAGTAAGAAATGTAACCTGAGTTTTTGTTTTTAGAGTAGTAAGCCACTAGCAGCAAGTGGCAAGACTGTCGTGTAATGTGTTGTAGTCAGATCAAAGAATGCAGTTCTACATATTACATAAAAAAACAATTAATTGCCAAATGATGAAAGGAATGAAGTGTGCTTGTGAAAAGATTCATTGACCCATAGATTTATTTTTTTTACCAATGTCAAAAAAAGTACATAGGAAAAAGGGTGTAAATACAATTTCACTTCTTGTGCATCTGCTGCATTAAGTCAGTTTTATTTATATTGACCATAATCACATATTTGCCATTTCTTTTACTCTCATACATTCCTCCATCAAAGAGGATAAGGTTTTTCCACTGAACTACCTGCCTACATTCTTGGTGTATTTCCATCCAATGTTTTATATCTCTACAATCCTCTAATAAACAGATTCGTTCTAGTACTGCAACAATGGTGAGAATATCACCTTTTCTTTACCACTATTTTGTAGAATATGATAGTAATTGTTAAGGGAAAGGCTCATAATATAAAGATTGTATATGTTTTATATTGAAAACCTTCACAAAAACTGAAATGTAAATGGTGTTATCTTACCCCTATAAAATTCCATCAACAGTTATTTCAAATATGTCCAGGATATGTTAGGTCTGTATCAGCATATTTACTCAGGTTGGCTATGAAATTAAAGGGCAGCACTGAAGAAACACTACTGTTTGTCACACATTCCTGCATAACATAACATAGAAGTGAGAAAAACAGCAAAATATACAAATAAAGCCGCCAAACTCCCTCAATCCTTTAACTGAGTACAGAGTCAGAACCAAACAACACTGGCAAATGTAAATATTCTTATAACCTCAACCAAAATAACCTACAAATCAAATAACGTTTTGTATTTCATGCCATCTGATAAATATGCAGAGCTGACTGTATTGACTTGAGACAACTAATTGGCCACCAATGGCTCCTAATGAGCCCATATGTTGCAAGTGAAATGAACACAGGTGAAAGTTGTAGCTGGTTGATTACCTGCTACCAAAGTGTCCCCAGTCTTAAAAGCTGCGATTCAGTTGCTCTGGTTCACAGCAGAGTGTTTTGCATCCGTGCAGCTTTAGTATGGCAGGTGAAGCTGGCTGGGGATGCAGATCATGTCAAATTGTAGTAGTCATATTAGTCCTGTACACTATACCCCAGAGTTCAACTTGTTTTAGCTTGCGAGGGCTAGGTAAAGAAATTAAACAAGACAAGGTAGTTGGTGAGGCTACGGTGATGGAAGTAAGGACAGGACGCATTCTCTTCAATGGGAAAGAGCTCGACTCCCATTCAGGATTAGCTTCTGCCACAGGAAATGAACTGCTGTATAGAGACTTGGATCAGTCAGATGGTACAGGTAAGATTTTCCTATATAGTTATCTAAGTTTGATGCACTGCATGCAAATAGAGCACAATACTCAAACCAAGGCATAGTCATTAACTTTATATCTGGACTTAATACCTAAAGGGAAGTTGCAGCAGATGCCAGGGCTGGAGACCAATGAAGCAGCATGGAGGCGCTTGAATCCTTCACTACACTGTCATCAAAACAAGATGAAATTAAAAATCGCAGGACCTGGAGTTCATGACTTAAAGCTAGACATGGGTATTTTTTTTGCACAACCAAGCTTGTATCATGTCAGTTTGTTAAAGCTGTAAGTGGCTGACAGATTGGCAGAGAATAATGATGTCTTTTCTCCACCTTTTTTAGGCAATACACATCTCCTGCCTTTGTTTCAGGTGCCTGAAACTTGTAGCTACACAATGAAGCAATATGCACTAGGCCTCGTTTTAGTTGTTCCCTATGATGGCTGCAATGTGATACAAGAGGTATGCCATTAATCCTAATTAGATTTAATCGGCTAACATGGTGGTAAATCTAATCTGTTGGAAGCTGAAAGGCATTTAAGTAAAATTGGTAACACTTACCAAAAGTTTTATACTTATTTATTAGTCTGGATAAGCTTTGTAAAGCAAGAAGCTAACTTTTAAAAATTAAATTTGTGGTATGTTATCAGATGTCCTTGTATGATCTTTCAGAATGGAAATCATGTGTTGCCAATGAGTTGGCTGGAGACTCCAGTTAAATTCATCTGTCCCACATTGCCAACTTCTACTAGAACACCTGCTTCAACTACTCCTGAGCCTGCTCAGCAGCCCTGGGATCTGCCAATTCCTCACAACTGGAGACCATCTCGTCATAAGCGTCATGTGACCCAGCCCCTGTCCATATATGACCCTCGTCATCCATATTATCCTTATTTGTACTACTATTATTATTACTATATGTATATGACACCAGCCCCTAGCACTGCTACAACTACCACTAAGCCTGACACGACTACCAAGCCAGCTACAGTGAAGCCTGTATATCCTTATCCTTACTATCACTATCACCCCTATTACTACCACTACCATCCACATGTGCATGTCCCGGTGCAGACCACTGCCAATCCTACTACGGAACCAACCACTACGGCTTCTGCCACAACCAGTCAAAAACCACAATACCCCTATCATCCAGGCTATTATCCTTTTCCCCACTACCATCCAATTCCAGGGTTTCCTAACGGTTCTGATATTTACTACTACCCAACTATTCAGCATTTCCATGGAAAGCCTCCATACCCGCAAAACCCATATGTAACCACAACTTCCACAGCTACACCAAGTAGCTCAAGTCCCACGACTGCCTCCTCTGCCACGACGGCCACGACTACCTCCTCTGCCACAACGACCTCCTCTGCCACGACGGCCACGACTACCTCCTCTGCCATGACGGCCTCGGCGACCCCCTCTGCCTCAACGACCCCCTCTGCCTCGACGGCCTCTTGTAGTCATACGGCAAAGCCCGGGGGTGTCTATCCAGGCCCATTCCGTCCATTTGTTCCTTACAACTTGCAGCCTTTTACTCCATTTGTTTCATATAAATCCAAGATGGGGCAATTCCCAGATGATCAGAAATACATGCCTCAAGCTGACTACAAATCTGGACTCCAGGTTCGTGCACACCCACCCCCACATTGGCAACCTGTGCCCTGGTTTCACCCCTCAATTGGCCAAGACGATCTTCAATTTGACTGGAGAAGTCTACAGCCCAATGTCTGACTCCAGATGGTAAGCACTGCCTGCAATTCATGTTTGCATTGATTTTTAGAGTCTCTTAACCATAACTGTCTTTTCTTTCTTACAGGGACTGGTGTCCTGTCATACTTGTCATCCAATAAACTTTTACTTAGAACTTGTGTTTTTTTCGTTTTTGTACACCACGGTGCCTAAACCTTCTAGATCCCAGAACATGTCAACCTGTACATTACAAGTGACTTCTAGGTTTTATTACAGGCATGCCTTTTAAAAACAAATCAAAGCTTGCCTTTTTTGTAATCTAAAGGCTTTTTAGTTTCTAGTTCTCTGAAATGTGTATACATTTTATATAATACTCACATGCAGTAATACAGTGCACAGCCACCCCATTCTGTCTGTTCCTATACTTCCACATGGTGCTTTCTCCTCTGGGCACCCTGTGATGATAGACCCACACACATCACTGAAACTAAGCCACACGTGACAACAGAAAGGATGGCCTTTTTTTTTTTTCTTCTCTTCCCTTCATTTACTACAGATCTTGAATGTGGGCACATGGAATTATGGCGCATTAAGCTCAGGTATGAACTTTTCTGCAGAGAAGCAAGAAATCCTAAAGTCTGTTCTTTAATGGTAATCAGTTGCTGCCGAGCATAGGAGGCTTTTTTTTTTCCCAAGCATGTTTATTATCTGTTTATTTCAAGCATCTTAAGGATTGGTTTGCACTCTACAATGGTGAGTCCAATGCACAGCTACATATGGTTTGACTTTCAGGGGAGTGTGAGAATGTGTAATGTTCAATCATATATTGTGCGTTAAGTGTTTATTGGTGTGTGTGATAGAATTCATGACAAGATAAAACAGCTATGTGTGTTGTGCAACTGTAAGACACTCTGGGGTAATACACAGAGAGGTGCCTGTTGTTACCTAAGTGAGCAGAGAAACGGGAAACTTTACCCAAGGTCCGAACAGGAAATCTTAGGATTAGAAACAGTCACGAGATGTCTTACCCCATAGGTTTCAGCCAGCCGTATCCTGCTTGAGTTGTCTTACCATGTATAGGCATGAAAGATGTATGTTCACGTCCTGCTAAGTGTAACACCTATTTCCTTTGTGTGATAATAAAACGAGCCTGAACTGCTGATGGGCAGAACTCAGCAGACCGGAGTAGAGGCAGACTGCGGAGTCTGTATATGCTGGGTTCTCTCTTTGCAAAGGTCCCTTTGCAAAGGTTAAACTGAATTGTGTCTTCTTTAAACTTTTTCTGCACTTAGATCAATCTATTTTATTTCTTTGATCATAGGAAACAAGATACCCTGGAAATTAAAGAGATTGACACAGGCTGCATTCAAGCGGGTTGATTTCCGTCAAAGATCCGTGTTCTACCTCTTAATATCTTCAGTCCATCTGTGGCCATATTCCCAGCCAGGACACTTAGTCCCTCCCCCAACCCTGACATTTGCTCCACCCACTCCATACAGTTTGTCTTTATGGAGGACTATGATGTGGACATGGATGAGGATGAGGAGGGAGAGGTATTCATGAGAAAGGCCACAACAGGCCCTTGGTGGGAGGACTGTGTAGATGATGGCAACTGTGACATACAACACCAGAGAGGAGAAAGAGGCTGCATGGTAAACAGTCGCAGTTGGGCAGAGGAGCTCCAGGATATCTTTGCACCACAGTCAGAAGACTCTTACATTGGAGGGCAAACGAGACTGTCCAGCATCTCTGTGAGTGATTGTCTTTCTCTCTTTCTGCCTGGGCCACACAAGCACTGAATTCCTCCCTCCATTTGTTCTGACAAATTCCATTTAATCTATTAACCACAAGAAAACGGACTGAGGCAGGACGAGAAAGAGATTCAGCGCAACTTACCAGAATAATAGAACACAAACAATGTCAAGTGAAAAATTAAATTACCTAAAAGCTGACAACATAAAGCAATATGAGTATAACAGTAGTTGCACTCTGAGACTATGTATATCTGGTTTCTGGCTGTGTGAATACAGTATATGATTATAATGGTGTATACATTACCATTAGAGAAATGCAAAAAGGCTGAGAGGCTCAGGATATTTGGCCTCTGATGCTGATGATGGATGAAAGATGACTCAAAAATGTAATCAGCCCACTGCTGCACTGTGACACAGCAATGTGGATATGTGTACGCACTTTTGTGTGTGTGTGTGTATTTGTGGTTCTTTTTGCACGCTGTGATTCCTTGTCTCTCCTTTACGGCTCATCACCCTTGAGTCTGTGATGTGGAATGGGGCTGGACGAGATTCCTTTAGGAGACAAAACAAATACACAATGTGCAGTTAGAAATTCACTGCTCTGCTTTGGGCCAACGAGCAGACGCAGACGGCATGTCAGTGTTGCTCAAAAATGCTGACATTTATTAGAGGAGCCATCATTGATCAGCCGTGGTCTCTTTAATAGCCTTGTTTTCCAGTATTGCAGTCTCATTTATCAGGCTATGTTTAGCCTGGTCTATCAGCCCACACTATCGCTCACCTTGTCATGCAGCAAATCACATGCCCTTATTTCTCTAAGTCTATTAGGTCTGTCTCCTCTTATCAGGACATGGATGTTCCTTTCCTTCCATTAAAAGAAAGGTGAAGGCAGAGAGAGAGCAAGTGAGGAAGATGGAGGAACAGATAATAGATCAGGAAAGCAGTGGCAGCACTGAACAGCTCTGTCTCTCCCCTCCTTCCCTCCACCATTTCTCTCCTTCTCTGCTTCCGTCTCTTCCCACTCTTTCCTCTCCTGCTCCCACATTCCCCCCCCTCCTCCCCTTGCTGCCTCCCTCCCTCCCCTCAGTGCTCTCTCCTCCCTTCCTCTCTCTCTCTCTCCTGCTCAGAGCTGCAGTATATGAGAGGGTCTCCTGGGTCTAGCTTCACTGCAGTGTAGAGAAGGGCAGGGCGGCTGTTTTAGTACGATGCGCTGAAGGATGGTGCACCAGGAGAAACGCGTTTACCAGGTGTGTGGATTTGTGTTTGTATGTGTTAATGATTCTGAGGTTGTAGTATAGGCAGCAGACTATTTACAGGTATTCATGATAGGCATCCATCATGGGTGAGCTGCTGTAGATGAATCAGCCATAATGGATGTGTGATTGTGAGGTGGCGTAGGTGTGTTCATATGTGATCTTTGTTTATTTTATGTTTTTTTAATCTTAGTACAATGAAAAAATCATCTTTCATATAAAGTGTGTAATCATGCTTTGCTTTTTTTTAGAAATGAAAATGATTATATATCTATACAGTGACCAAGAGGTGCTTTTGCTACAGCATGTACCTTCTTTTGGGAGGGTAGAAAAGGTTGTGTGTGTGTGTGTGTGTGTGTGTGTATGTAGAGACTCTGTTGGTAAGGAGGAAATCCGGCTGTCTGAAGTGGGTGAACAGGAGGTAGAGCATTGGTTGGGCGAGTAAATGCGATCAACTGTGATTTATGCTCTTACATCAGAGCCTCATCTAATGATGCGTCACAAAAAAAAAAGGGGGAGAGGGTGTTGGTGTTGAGCTGGTTTTGAGGTTATTTAGAGAGAGAGAGCATTGATACATAAAAGAAACATTCCTAATTTTGGAGGTGTTATTCAATGGTTGTGTGTCACATGCTCACACACATACAAAAGCAGCCTCAGGACATGTGGACACACACAATTAAATACTGTCAATGAAAAATACTATATCAATGGTGCCAGAATAGGAAATCATCTAAAAACATTTTGTTCAGTGTTTCTCTTCAGTATAACAAGAGAAAAACTGTGATATTTCAAGACTTTGGATTTTCTGTACCAGAAAACAATGCAGCTTAAATTATGTTTGTAATTGACAGAAGGAAATAAGCTCTAACGGCAGCTACAGAGAAGAAGCTGTGAAGTGAAAGTGGTTAATGATGCAGGGTAGGACATAAACTGAAGAAGAAATAGGAAATGGGACAACAATCAACTAAGACAGTGAAACATCTAGATACTGAGAATGATGTAAATCAACATTTCTGGTCTAAAAGAAATATAAAGGACAGGAAAGAAAAGAAAATGTCTGCAAAGAGAGAGAAACCATGCATTTGTTTGTTTGCTAAACAGAGAGCAGAATGACACGGCATTTTGAACCATTTCAATATAGATAGCTGCTGTCTTGATGATAGACTGTGAATGGACAGTGAACAAAGGAAGATCGTTATTAACGACTTATAGAAATTATAGTTCTGAGGTTGCAAGTGATTACCACAGACCTTAAAGATTTGTTGTCTGCTATAGAAAAGAAATGTAATTTACTTCACTGAAGATGAAACATACATTTTACAATAAATTGACAAATACTTAAATATATCTTTATACACCGGATCATATTTAGCTTCTTAAGGTCTTGACCTGTGTTTTGTGCCTACATTCCCTCCATGTTGAAACAGGATGTTATGTGGGCACTGTTAACAAGCAGAGAAGTTGCTAGAATAATTGATTCATCCATTTTCTATACCAGTTTATCCCTATGGAGGCTGTAGTCTACATCCCAGGATGCATCGGGTGAGCTGCAGGGTTCATCCTGGACAGGTTGTCAGCAGGTTGTCAGTCTATAACCAGGCTAACACATAGCCAGACAAAATGCATGCATACTAACATATTAACAGCTGCAAGTTCACATTTCATCTGCATGTCTCTGACCTGTGGAGTAAATCAGACCACCTTGATCTGCTAGATGTGCCATTTTAATCAGGTTGCATATGGAGTCCAGTATTTATTGTAGCAGGAGAAACTGGATATTCTGTTCTCTGTGTATTTTGGGCTGTAAAATCGTACATGGACTATTTAAACTTGATATTTTTGGGTTATTTAGAGACAGAACAGGAAATGAGAGGAGGAGTGTTATATAAGGAGTGATGTCTGTTATTTGTAGAGAAGAGGGGAGGGCCAAAGAACTGTTTTCTATAAATGTGTTAGCTAAGCTTTACAAATCTATCTATACAATTATAATGGCAGTGTCACGTGTGAGCCCACGAGTGAATTATATTAATTGGTAAAAGGCAGGAAATTAAATTTCATGACTTTGCTACATTCTTTCCATCCTCCTTTACCTACATAAATCCATATTTGTTCCTCCTCCTCAGTTCCCTTTCATCCTCCTCCCCAAAAACCACAAAGTGCATTATCATTTTGTACAATACACATACTTATAGCTTTAATTTAACCACCCAGCTTAATATTTCTCCCCATGAGTTATGTCCCACCTGGTCAGTCAAGCAGAGATGGAATTACAGCAAAAGCACTTTTATTAATATTCTTTATATTCATGTATTTTTTCCCCCCTCTCTTTTCTCTGGCAGGCCCAGAGGAATGAGAGAGAGTCCATCAGGCAGAAACTTGCCCTTGGCAGTTTCTATGACGACGAGCCAGTCATCTACACCAGCTGCAGCAAGAACGGCCCGTCCTCCCGGTGGGTTTGGATTGAATGTGTGTGTATGAGTGTGTTACAGTTTGATCAATGTAGCCATTTGAAGGCCAGCACCAATATCTTTGTGTTTTAGGTTCTGACAGATGATGCTTTAGATCTCAAGATAGATTTTATTCTTGGGTGGATAGCAAGTAAAAAACAGTGAGAAATGCCCTAGATTTAGTTAATTATAGATTTGCGGATTATTCATCTTTTTTTAAACCTGAATATAAAATGAATTGTGGGTTTGTTACCTCCACTTATAGAACAGATGGCTGTCCAATATACTGTAAAGCTTTTAATTATATACCTGCCCATAATACTGACAAACCAATATATCAATATCATTATCTTTTGAGTGTATATTCATGCTTATATGTGGCACAGTCTTTGTATTTCTGTCTTTGTAATTGTGTCCAGTGAATAATGTGTATCTCTAAATTAGTTTTTTTTTAAGTTAAACTTTAGGATTTCATGTTCCTTTGTGGGTTTAGGGATGGGATTATCTGAAATAAACAAAACAGGCCTTTTTTTCATAGCTCTTGTAAAATGTTTAGAGATACACAGTTTTTACAGCACAGCATGTGTGTAATGTTCGCGATTCAACTCAGTGGACTGTCATCTGCAAAGACTAGAGATCGGTCTACATGGTGAATACCACTAGTTACTTAACAGCCAGAAGAGGAAGCTACTCAGCAGTTCACTTTAACCTTTTATCCATTAACTAAGAAGTAAAAGCTAAAAAAGAAACCGAAAAGATCAAACTGATGGGACGTGATGTGTTGGCTTACAGTATGCTGTAGATGTCATGTGCAAATGACGGTAAATAAGAGTTGGTCATTTGTGGAAATCTATGCAAAGATGGTGAGTCATATAGAAGAGAGTGCAGCATGGTGCAATGACAAGATTAAATTGCGTCTGTGCTTATGTTATCCATGGCAGCAAACAGAGGAAGAGAAGTGAGTGACTCACATGAAAAGATAGACATGCAGACGGAAAATGAAAGGTTTCCCAGAAAACCACAGTATATTTTTTAAGTGAATCCAAAGGAATCGAAATCAGACTAAACAATAACTAGTTTACTATCAGAAGCTGAAGAAAGAACCTCAAGTGTGGATAGGGTAGGAACAAAGGGGGTGGCACAGTGGTTAACCTCCATTTCGCAATAAGTTGCTGAGGCAGAAACTTACTGATGCCCAACTTCAACTGAGTCAGACAGATTTTCTCACAGTGGGATATAATTTAGATATTACGTGTTCATTGGCAAAATAAGATATTTCATATTGAAATTTCACCACCAAACTCTTAAAATAAGCATTAAATGTGAAGATCATAATTGTTGAACGTTTTTATATGTCCAAATTATATTTATTATTATTATATTCTGTTTTCCTCTTAAAACTAGTGTGCAGCAGTCAACCATTGTCTTTCTGTTTGTATTTTTATTGCCCTAATAAGTCTTTATTCCCTAAATGATTACAAATTGATTGCATTTTAAATATACAACAGGTCTGACATAATGAATTCAAACTAAAGAAACTCATTTTTCCAGAAAATTGATATTTCATGTTTGTAATTGAGGTTTAGGACGGCCACAAAAATTTGCACACACACGTAGGGGAAAGAGTTGCATTACATCAGACACGTGGTGATTAACCAAAGCCACTGCAGCTACAACATAACAGCTTTGACATTTTGTCATTTGACTAAGCGTTTCTGGAGACTGATTGAGGAAGTGCAGTGGTCCAAATGTGTCTGAAAGAGGAAATGATTCCTGATATAAGTCTGTGACAGTGATTGGCGAACTTGTCATGTGAACTCCAGTGAACATTACAAAGTTAGAGGTGTGACAGAGGTGTAACCTCTGGGATTTAGCTAGGGGTGGAAATTCCAATGTCACCCTGTCCAGTTCGTGGGATGTTGTATTAGTTATTGTTCTCATAGCAGTATAGAGGGAGGTTACTTTGGTTACTTAGGTTCTTTCAGTCAGTATCATGATCTGGAATTGAATGAATGGTGTTTTGAGCTCTTGGAAAAGCTGAGGTTGGAGGTCCTGATGTCATGTTTGTCGATTAAATCATTTCATTGAAGTTTGCTTTCATTTCCACTTGATTAGGTCATTACACACATCCCATGTCTAACTGTTTAATATATCACTCTGAAACCGTGGGAAATTATATTCTGCCTAACAGTCTACTCTTCTATAAAGGAGTCCACTAGATTATTGGAACCTGGCTGCAAGGTTTTCTCCAATTAAGTTACAAAATCATGATTAGGGTTGAATTGGACACTGCTCTTGGGTGAGGGGCCGAGGACTGCAGTCAACATTCTAGTTCATCCTAAAGATGCTGAATAAAGATCAGGACTGACTTGTCTCCAAACTGTTGCCATGAGACTGGAAGCACACCATTGGATAATTACATTTAATTATGCTGTAGCATTAGGATTTACTTTAATTGGAACTAAGGGGTCTAGCCCAAACCAAGAAACACATTCTCAGACCTACAACACACAAATCTATGTAGACTGAGGTGTCCTATATTTAGTATTTTACTGAACAGCCACACCTTTTGACATTATCCACATCAACTTTTTAGCTTTATGACACTAAAATGTGACTATTGGTCTCTGATCTCTGTCATCATTCCCATGTCCATTTAATATTTAAAACATCCATATTAAATAGGAGATCCAGCGATTGTGATAAGAAAATCAAATGGAAAAAACAAACAAACAAACAAAAACACTTGGACTTCTTTTACACTGAAAAAAACAAACAAACTTCCTGTCTCAAAAAAATTTTTAAAATCCAGCTGACACCCCATGGAATCCGGCACACGATGCACAGTGCAGTATGGAGAGCTAGTAAACTTTTTGAAGACAGTTTTGCTTTTTTCGTGTGGAAATTACAACAATCACCTGAAGTGAATGTGTTTTTTCATCATTCATTAGAATTATGCAAATGCTTGAACCTTGAGTTCAAATATTTCCTGGCTTTTCCGCATTCTACTCCTTCCTTTATAATTAAATATATATACACAGTTTATTGAAACACATTTAGGATTATGCAATTGAGGATAAATGTAAACACTCCTACCACGTCATGCGTGTGATTTTATTTCGACTTAGAATGTGTTTGTTGTCTGAGTATAAACTAAATAAACACAATCACTGTGATTTCCCCCTTTCTCTCCATGGGTTTCACTCTGACTAGCAGACAAAGATCAACATTTTGTCTCTCAGTTCCACTCACACACTGTGTTTTTTTTCCTTGCAGATTGCAGAGTGGGGTAAACCTGCAGGTGTGTTTTGTTAATGACAGCAGCAGTGACAAAGACAGTGATGCTGAGGACAGCAGGACAGAGACCAGTTTGGACACGCCGCTGTCACCTGTGGTATGTACAGCTTAGATCATCTCTGACTGTGTAGGTGTTTGTACATACAGTGCGTTTCTGTCTCGTCCCACAACTCTCATTACTCTTTAACCATGTGTGAGAACCACATTGGCTGTTAAATCATTATATTACCTATACCACTTCCTCACCAGAGTAAGCAGAGCTCATCGTTATCTGACCGAGACACGGCGGAGGAGGACTCAGACCCATTAGATGACTGCGGCGGGTTCTGGCGGGTGCAGCGAAGGCTGCAGGAGGAGGCCCGGGTGGCGCTGGCTCTAGCTCGACCCATGGCACGCATGCAGGTGGAGGTGGAGAGGCAAATCCAACTGCACAGACGTTCACCTGTGGCTGACTTGGTTAGTCAGTGTGTGTGCGAGAGAGAAAGAGAAACACAGATCACGGGATTTGTGGTTTTGTGGCGATGTCATAATTCATTCTTCAATAAAAAATACATCATAGGGGATGATCCAGGACAATGAAATATCTGTATGTGGAGTTGGGGGGGCTTCAGCAGAGAAACAGCAAGTTATAGCTGTCCTGTCGTACAACACAATACAAAAGATGACAAAAGGGAATTACATGACCTGAATACAAGATAAATCAGGGTTTGTGTGCGTGACTAAGAAAAGCCCCTGATAAACAAAGGCAGCAAATTTGTCCCACTGCTGAGGGATAATAGATATTTACGAACCCTGATAGATACATACTGTACATCTAACTGACTTTAATATGTATTGAATAAAACTGTTTTGGTCTTTATTCACATTCTGCACATTTTAACATGCAATAATGTCCTGTCTGTGTGTATTTTTCTTTTTTCTTTTTTACATATGCAGCTTCCCCATCTGCCCCACATCAGCGAGTGTTTGATGAAAAGGAATCTGAGGCGAGGGGACATGAGAGACATGAGTCTCGGACAGTTGCAAGTCATCACAAATGACTTACACTCACAGATTCAGAGTGAGTACATCACACACAGATACACACTCGGGTATGACACAAACACCACTGCAAGTGTTTGATAAACTCCAACAAACATCATATCAAATCTAACACAGGTCTAAATGAAGAGCTGGTGCAGTTGCTGCTGTTGAGGGATGAGCTGCATGTGGAGCAGGACGCCATGCTGGTGGACATAGAGGACCTCACCAGGTGAATCTCCCTTTTTTCCCTCACTCGTCTCTCTGTTTTTAATCTTTCTATAAATAACGCTCACTCTAACGTACTTCTTCTCTTTGTTGTGACAGGCACGCTCACAGCCACCAGCGGCACCAGGCAGAGAAAGCTATCTCTAAATAAAGCACCCCTCGTCTTCACGTGTGTCTGTCTGCACGCCATCTTTACCTCCCGCTCCATGGACCGTCACCAGTGTTACTAACGAAACTCCATCTGTGCTGACTGTTTCTGGAGAAATTAATACATCATATACTGCAATATTAACACACTGACACTCATTCATAATGTATCACACCAGAGGACGTTTTTGAGAGACAGAGAACCCGACATCTAAGAGAAGCTGAGTCATCCGTATGGACACATTTGAGTTTGTGTAGGCTTTTTATGCCATGTTTCATAGAATTAGGGGAATCCTCTCAACTTAATTCCATCCCTAACCCTGATTTACCTCTTCATGATTTTGCACGCTACACTCATGTTATGTTAATTCTGGGTTAAAGAGAGAGAGAGCGCCTGTATACACCTTGTTTCTCCCTCGTCTTAAAAAAGATGATGACTTTTAGGGGTCACGGCTGACTGCATCTAATGATCAGTTAATCAGTTTTTGTTTGTCTCTATGAAAATCAAGACGATCAGTCAGTTCACCTGTATACATGCACTATTCATCTTCTTATAATTTCTTTCACTAAGAGCACTGTGTCATTGTTGTTTAACACTTGAATTCACTATTAAACATCTACTATCTGAGCTGTTGCAATATAAAAGGAGAAACACTCTGTGCTGATTTGCAGCTTAGCTTTGGTGTTTAAATGCTGCAGCAGCTTCACAGAGGTTCTTGGATGTAACTCGATAGCTGCTACAGTTCCCATCTGCTTTAAATACGCATTTAGAGCTTTACTGGACAACATTTTGAATTTTATTCAGACAAATTTGTATTGTCAAATGCTTTTGTCTACTCAGTAGAATGGACAAAATGAGATGAAATAGGTTTAAAAAGTTCTATTGGTTAATATTAGGGATAGGAAAATGGGGAAAAGTGGAGGCATGTTGACATGAACAGCCCCTAAATAAAAGTATGCAGTCATTTTTATGTTCAATTTACTAATGCTAAAAAAAAGAGGTAAAAAACATGATAAATAATATATGAATAAACCACAGCCTAAACATATATCTATTTTATCTGATCAGAGGATTTATGGACATATTGTATGTAAATGTTAAAAGATACTTTATTAAAAGGATGAAGAACATGCCCTGTCATCTGGCTGTGTTTAAGTGTTTTCACTCACCTTTTTAAGAATGTCATTTAACACAAAGTAAAATTTTCTTTTTCTATTGTACGCTTCATTGATAAATGTACTGTATGATTGTAAAGAAGAAAAAAAAGAAGAAAGGAAAAACTCCAGTAATAAATGTTTCAAGTTCAAAGTTTCAATTTTGTTTATATTTGGCTTTCATGAGAGATCATTTGCATCTTATGCCCCGGCTAACTGTGCGTGCATCAACATTACTGTAAAAATAAATTATTAAAAACACACACACACAAATAGAAATGTTCTTCTGAAGTGCAGCTTGGGAAAGGAAGTTGTTCTCATTCACATATTCAGAGCTGTACGAAAAGGCGCATTTGAGCATTTCACACGTCTTGTGTTGTGTTAACACTTACATAACTGAGTTTTGTGGATTTCCAACAGGGGAACAACGAAAATAAAACTCAGTTTCATTTATGAATTCGGCCACATTAATACATTATTAAGTAATACATAATATGGAGTAGTACATACTAATTAATTTTAGTAATTATATATATAATATATATATATAATAATAATAATAATATATATATATATATATTATAGTACATACTATATATATATATATATATATATATATATATAGTATGTACTATAATATATATATATATATATTATAGTACATACTATATATATATATATATATATATATATATATAGTATGTACTACTTCATATCAGAGAGAGAGGATGGATTGGATGAATTGACAAGAAGAGTGATGTGTTTTTATGTTTTTATACATTTTTCACATACTTCAACACACACTTTATACTACGGGAAAACAAGAATTTCCACCTTAGATGGCTGCCCGGAAATCATTAGAACGAATCTGTTGAACAATAAATGAATAAAAAGTATACTTTTCACTAGAAGCCACATGTTTAGCCATACAATACAAAACATTTAATTGACACTGAGCAAACTAGATTTTAAGTGATTTTCTTATGCATTATAATAATATAATATGCATAATATAAATCCATCTATTATCTAATTAAAAGGATTTTTAAACTTCTTTCAGATTGTAATATATTTTGTAGTTATTTGATATATTTTTCTCTGTCTGGCACTTAAATAAAAATCAGTTTTTGTTTGTGATTGTTGATACAGTGGACATGGTAGATATTGGACAAATGTTACTTGTTGTTCAGATTTAATGCTTTCACTATGCCCTCTTTGGAAATGTCAACAATGAACACTGACCAGGGTGAACATGCATTACTCACCAATGTTTGTGTTATTTCCAGTTTCACCAAAGTATTGAGGCTCTAGGGGAAAACTACACTACCTTGACTGAGCACTTTCAATTTACAGTCAAGTGTCGACACATAGACGTGGTAGTCTATTAGTGTGGGGGAAGTCCCACATCTGTATGGGTATAAAACACTTAAGGATGTCTGAGTTCAGTCAGTTATCAGAGAATCTGAACCAACAGCCTTACCCAAAATGCCACTCGTCAAGCTCTGTGAGTATAATGTAACCTGACTGTATAGTATTTTCATTTTGTGCAACAAAGTAGTTGAAACTGAAGACTTACAAAAAGCATCTGTACCTTTTTTTCCCCTCAGACTTCTCTCCTGCACTGCTGCTCCTGGTCCTCACCTGTCCTCTGTGGCAGGTCAGCCAGTCTTTGCCAGTGATGAGTAATGGACAATTGACAGACTCCTGTGGTTTATACGCAAAGACACTTTTACAGAACATCACTGCTACACTCAAACAGGTAGGTCTGCTAAAATAAACAAAAATGTCTGTTTGCTGTCACCTTTAATCCGTCTTAAATTTACAAATAAATCTCCTGGTTGTCCTTAGAATAACCTGTTCAGTGGAATCGACTGCTCGAAGCAGAGTGTTGAGCTGAACATGGAGACTAACACAGCATCTGTGTGTGCTCCAAAGGTAAACAACAAAAGTTCCACTTTTTCTTTAAATCAAACAAACAATACTATATGTTGTGTGTGTGTTGCAGCCTATATAACTCTATTTTATCTCTAGATACTCTGAAGCTTTGGTATTTAATTTGTAGCTGTGCCTCTGTATTAATTAAAATTGTGTTTGCTCCACAGAAATCAACATGCTCAGGAATCGTTAAGACAGAATTTAATCAGGTAGGTTGCATTCATATATGTTGAAATGCCTGTCTTGTATTGTTTGATTTTATAGCCTATGAAAGTCAAATTATTTGTTCATGTCACCTTTACCATCACCTTTAGTAACTGTATTTGCTGATAGTTTATACATTATTAGATACCATTGTAGAATATAATGCAGCCCAATACAACACTTCTGCCATAAAGTTTATGATGATATAATGTTCTGTTGGCACTGTCATAGACATGTGTTACATAAGTTAGCACTAATGTCACATTAGTAAGTAACGGTGCTGTACTGGACAGATTACATTAAAAAGGTGAAAATAGAAACATCAGTGGCGTGGTAATTAACAATGACCTCAGTATTAAACATATAATTGAAATTACATTCAATTAAATTATGCACATATATTGTTTTTATGACGATCTTTGCTTTTTTTCTCTCAGAAATCATGCCTGACAAACATCGGGGAGGATCTACAGCACTACTACAAACTGCTAGCTGCTCAGCCGGATCCTGACAGTTTACTTGGTCCATCAGTTCTGTCCAGCCTCAGAGAACTCATGAAGGTAACTCATTTCACAGCTACAGTATTCAGCTTCACTGTTGTTTTACCATTTGTACCAATACTATGACCATTAACACTGGCTATCCCTTGAAAGGATGTTAGTCACCTACAAGCTCTTTTGTGTGTTTTAAGATATGACGTGCTTATGTGATTCATAAGAGGGTGAAAATTGAAAATTGAAAGTTAAGTGTCAAAGATGTTAAAAATTAATTGTTTGCTCTCAACAGAACTGCTTTGCATGGTCTCTGCCAACTGACATGGCCTCCAACGAGGTAAGAGATCTCTTAATACACACTATAATCATGATTTAAGATTACACTTTGTAACTTTTCCTGTCTCAAACTTTTGGAAGAACAATCATAGTCTAATTGTACTAAGTTATTTATAATTCCTCCGTGTTTCTTTAAGGTTGCTGCAAACCGTCCGAGCACCTACGATGAAAGACTGAGCCTCTGCAAAGTGCTGAAGGGCTTCCAAATCCGCACCATCACAATCAACCGAGTCATTTCATACATGAAGTCCGGTGAACACACTAAATGAGTCATTGAGCTCTAACAGATCAGTAGTTTTAGAAAGCTATATAGAACCACGTTACATACAAATTACATAAACGACATTAACAATTGACGTTGGAAAACATTTTCAATAGCTACAAATTTCTCATTTATGTAGTGATGTAACTAATATTTGACATCAAAATGATGTGTTAAATTACTTTTTCATAAAGTGTATTAACAAGTAATGCTATTTATTTATTAATAATATTTGTTTTATTCTGGACTATTTATTTCAACTATTTATTGTTATATTATTCATTTGTTTTTAAGAATCAACTAATAAATATTTTTCCTGCATGAATCCTGCTGAGTTATTGTTCATTCATTCACCGTTTTGTGGGTTTTTTCACTATTTTCAAAAAATGTATTACTGATTTAAGTAAAATTCTCCCTCATAAAGAGTCTATAGTGGCACTTCATAACCACTGCAGGGGTTGATTGTTGCTGTTGGTTTATCTATTGCAACAGTGTGACTTACAGGAAACACTTAATTTGCTTTCATCAAAAACAATTGTTGTTTATGATGGTCCTAAAATCCTCAAAATGTGATTTCCTAGACTGTATTTTCCTGTAACCAACTAAGCCTCACCAGCTGACCCTTGTGAGAATAAACAGGACCAGCATAGTGTTTGTTTACACTTCATTTGGAAAGTCCAGTGCTAATTGTCAACTTACTGTAATATTGTCAGTCTCTTGCTATTCAGAAGGATGTGAAAGTCAAAGTTAAAAAGACATTCAGTATATGGTTTAGGGTTTGAATCAAAATAGAGTAACAACTGAATTAACGTGAAAGTCTATAGAAGTACAGGAGCTGGTTACGTATCACTCTCTTGAACATCTACACAGACGTGCAAGAAGTAAATAGACACCTTCATTCAAATTCAAATTAAAAGGTGTCTATTTACGTCTTGCATGTTTGTGTATAAGTTTACAAGTGTTTAGTTTCATTAATAGACTTGACAGTTAATAACCCATAAAGTTGTACTTCTATTTTTCCTACGAAGATCTCTGTTATTTAATGCTTTATCTCTGACTGATGTCCAATGCAGCATCTTTTTAAAAGATTATTAGCATAGATTAAATTCTATCCTATCTGTTTTTTCACTTCCTCTTAGTAAGCTTCAATTTCATACCGTTGTACACTTGCATTGCAATGTGTATTGATATCATTTCCTTATTTCCAAATGGTTCTTTTCTTTTTAGTAATGCACAGTAATATCACAACTGATATTCAGTATAACATGACGACCTCAGTGCGATATCGCTTTGGTGGAAATATTGGTAGAATTTTTCTTCCGTGTGATAAAATCAAACATGTTTAATAATATCAGAAGGTGGGTGCACTGTCTTTAGCACCAAACAGGAAGCAGGAGTAGCTACTTTATGTAACAGCTAAAAAAAACTCCTAAAATACCGTCACACACAGTAAAGACATTACAGGCGATGAACTAACAGTGTTTTGGGTCAGTGTTTAATTCGGCGTGTATCTGATCTGATCTACCAAGGAAAATTCTCATTTTTGAATTTTTGTTATCCCTCATTCCCAACGAGTTGTTGAGATGTTGGAGTCCAAAATGTCTTTGTACATATAATAGATCATAGATAGACATGGATCTCCTATTGGGTGTTTATAGGGTTATACGTTTTTATGGAAATGTAAGGAATAATTAAAATGACACTAGGAGGCTTGGTGTAGAGAGCTTTAGTTTAATTCAGACATAGGTACATTAGGTGATTATTGTTGACTGTTGTTAGTTATTGATGATCAGCTAATCTTATTCAGTTCATGCAGTAAATGGTTGCCTCTTGTGTGTGTTACTAAACTACTTGTAGAAATATGTTCTTCTTTGTGGTACAAAGTTGGATACAAGCTAAGATTGATGATGACTACGGTCATTGGAAAACCTGTAAAGTGGAGTGACACATACAAGGTCCCAGTGCTGACTCATGAAATGACTCCTGTCCAAAGCTTTACTTCATCTAACTCAGTTGCATCCATTTTTGTAGTTTTGATGCCACCTAGTGGAACAGTTAGCTCGTAGCTCATAATATAAACGCAACTCTTTTATTTCCGCACCAATTTTTCATGAATAGAAATAAAAGATCACCCTCTATGCACAGAAAATGACTATTTCTGTCTATTTATTTATCTTTACTGCATTATTATAGATGATAGGAGGGCAAAGTCGTGACCCGCCCAACGCTGTCTCTGATTGGCTAGTACTCATTGCCTTCGCCGTTGTAAGCCAATCAGAAGCAGAGTAGGGCGGGTTTAATCAGCAACTTCATATGCCACAGGTAACACTTTTGGAAACAGAAATAAACGATTTGTGTGCACAGAGGAAGTCTTCTGCTTTAACTCGTGAAAAATTACTACATGTAAAGTTGTTAATCCAAAACATTTTTTTTTATGTCGACACATTTCAAAGCAGGCCTATAATCAGTCCAACCCTGCGGCCAGGTGTGTCTGAGGCGTTCAAATCAGCACAGATTACTCACAGCTGTGGTGATATGTTCACGGGTTGTAGGACTCCACGCCACTCCAAAGCTGCTGCAGGCCAAAAAAATGGACTTTCAAAACAAATATTTTTGGTGGATTATCATCCTTATCTCACTTTTCACACTCACAGAAAGCCGATTTTTGTACACCGCGACAAACTCCCACACTCCAGGTAGGACTCCTGCTGACATCCAGCCTCAATTAGACAGCAAACAGCAGCAAAATGAGGAGTTCATTGCTGGGCCTCGACCTATCGTGGTTAACTGTTACCCGGACTCGATGGAGGTTGTGGTGCAGGCGGACATGTTTGAGAAAGGCCTTCAGGTGGACGGGAGACATCTGCGCCTGGGCTTGGATTCAGCTGTTGAGGGGAGTGCATGTGGAGCAGTCCCATCAGGAGAGGCGGAATTCACCATCAGGGCCCATCTGATGGACTGCGGAACTCAACTCTCAGTAAGTTCTGTTGTTTTATGGGGCGCATCTAAAGTAAACATGCAGAAATGCATCACAAATTCATCTGCTCTGAGACAATTTATACTCTAAAAAGTTTGTCTTTTTATATTGCTGTGTAGAATTATATTCAAATCAAATTTTATTTGTAAAGCCCAAAGTCATGAAATACATTTGCCTCTGAGGGCTTTACAATCTGTACAGGGAGTGACACCCTCTGTCCTTAGACAGTGAAGAAAAACTTTCCCACAAAAAACCCTTTAACAGGGAAAAAAGGTGGAAGAAACCTCAGGAAGAGCCACAGAGGAGGGGTCCCTCTCCCAGGACGGATAGACGTGCAATAGATGTCACGTGTACAGAACAAATCAACACAAACATATTGTACAATTACAATTACAATGAATGATAAATTACAATGAATGATAAAATGATTACAGTAGTGGAACCTGTGATGGAGAGAGACACAGATGCACAGCAGCAGCAAATCATAAACTAACTATAAACTGTAATGGAGATATGGTAGCAATAATGACGGTAGTAATATGTGTAGTGGACGTCATGCAGGAGCCACGATCCACAAGAACCTGCTGGACTTCAACCAATACCATGTCTGACGAGGCATAACCCTGAAATGGAGGAGGGGGCAGTCTAGTCCTATGGCAGCATAACTACAGTAAGGGATGACCTGAGCCAGCCCTAACTATAAGCTCTATCAAAAAGGAAAGTCTTAAGTCTACTCTTCAAAGTGTTGACCGTGTCTCCCTCCCGAACCCAGAATGGTAGTTTGTTCCACAGAAGAGGAGCCTGATAGCTGAAAGCTCTGGCTCCCAATCTACTTTTGTTCAGTGTTCTAGAGGGGTAGTAAGGTACTATGAGCTCTTTTAGATATGATGGTGCCTGACCATGAAGAGCTTTGTATGTAAGGAGAAGAGTTTCAAATTCTATTCTAGATTTAACAGGTAGCCAGTGCAAGGAAGCCAAAATGGGAGAGATGTGATCTCTGATCTTGGTTCCTGTCAGAACACGTGCATTTCTATTCTGAAAGACTAACATTGTTTTTTTTCAGTCAACAAAAGAGAAGATTATCTATTCTAATAATCTGATCTACTCACCTGAACCTTCATCTGATGGTTTGCTTAGACTCGATGGAGCAACTATTCCAGTTGAATGTCATTATGAAAAGTAAGTGATATGTATATTTTGTGTGTATGTGTCTGTACACAGTTGGAACCGGTATTCAGTCCATCTTGAACATTTGGACAATGCTAAGAATTATTCCTGAAATTTTCCAGGAGGTATGCTGTGGATGCCATTTCCCTGCATCCCACCTGGGTTCCTTTTGTTGCCAGGGCATCAGCAGAGAATCAGATAGACTTCAATATGCTTCTCATGACTGGTAATAAAACATTTTTCTTTCTGGTCTTATGCATCTTTAGAATGATGTAATGCTACATTTTCATGATTAATGCAGGGTGTCTGCGGGGTATTAAAAGGTAGTAAATCAACTTAGTGAAAACGAAGGCCCTTAAACTATTAAAAGGTATTAAATGTCTGATTGCGAGAATTTTTTTTTTTTTTTTTTTTTTTTTTTTTAAAGAATAGCACGTGATTTGTTGTAAGTTTGTTTGTTAAAAGTTTGCCAGAATCTATTACATACACAGTAGACTTATTTTCCATAGTGCACAGCGTAGACTCAGGACTGTTCTGTGTAGTTCATGCATTAGAGCTCTCCGCCTCTAATTCCGTCATTTAGAATTAACAGAGGCCATTTATGAGATCAATGTATATCCGAGGAGGGGGTGATGTTTTTATTGGCAGATTGTCACATCCGTTTTCAGAATAAGGCAGTCATGGAATATAATATTCATAACTATGATTTTATGCACGTATAATCACCTGAATCTGGAACCCAATCTTTTTTGTTTTGGTTACTTTCAAATGAGTCATATCTACAGTGGGAGCGGTCCTCTTCCATGGAGGCCACCATGTTGAAACGCCATGTTTCTACAGTAGCCTAGAACAGACAAAGTAAATTCTGACTGTGAACAGGGCCTTTCGAGTGTTGTGTGAGGAGTTTGCGAGCGTGATGTGAGGAGATTGCAATGCAGCGATTAGTCCACTAGATGCAACTAAATTCTACACACTGGACCTTTTTTAATATAAAATTTCTGTGCTGCTAGTATGCTCAGTACAACGCTCGAGCCCAGTCCCACCACCAGTCAAACTTCCACTGCAGCCATCGCATCTTCTCTGAAAGTCACTTTGAAAAAAAACGTCAGCTAAATTACTAAATGTAAATAACTAAGGGATTGACGGCATTTATCGATCCTGTTTTTGCTATATGACTAGAAGCAAGTTGAGGTTTTTAAAAAATATATAGAAGATATTAAATGGTATTAAAATTAACCTCAGGATTCCTGCATAAACCCTGTAATGAAAATCCCTGCTGTACAAGTATTTCTTGAATGTTTGGGTTTCTGTTTTTTTAATCCCATCACAGATGATTGGCAGTTTGAGAGGGGATCTTATTCTTACTTCCTGGGCGACCCCATTCATTTTGAAATTTTTGCCCTCATCCGTGACCACATGCCCCTGCGAGTCTATGTTGACCAATGTGTTGCCACAGCAACTCCTGATGCAGAGGCTACATTAAGATACATCTTTATTGAGCATTATGGGTGAGCTTCATAACCAGATCTTCCAACATCATTTTGCAACCATAAAAATGGAGATCGTTGTAGTTAAAATGATCAATCTAGCTTTTGTAATTCCTTTTCAACTTGAAGTGTATTCCCAACATTTGTTATCTTTTGGCCTAACAGATGTCTCACTGATGCTTACCTGACAAATTCAAGCTCCCATTTCCTGCCAAGAGTTGTAGAGCACAGGTTAAGGTTTCAGATTGATGCCTTCAGGTTCTACCAGATGCCCAGCAATCAGGTTGGCTCTTTTTTTTCTTTTAAGGTTTATCAACAACATCAAAATGATTAAATATCACATGGAATTATGTGGTTAAAAAAGGCAAAATGCATGAATCAGGCCCTTTGTGGTCAAATTAGTGCAAAGAAACTACTACTGAGGAAGAACAACAAGAATTGCTTGTACACAGAAAAACTAGGAATGGACATTAGACCAGTGGAAAGCTGTGCTTCGGCCTGAGTCAAATCTGAGATTTTTGTGTGAGACAGAGGCGAACAAATGGTATGTACATGTATGGTTCCCACCGTGAAGCATGAAGGAGATGATGGGCGTGCTTTGCCAGTGTCACTGTTGGCAATTTATTCAAAATTCAAGGCTAGCAAGGCCACCATAGCATTCTGCAGTGACTTACCATCCTAAGGTTTTGGGCTTAGTGGAACCATCACAAAACAACCTCCAGGCTATGTAAGGATTATTTAACCAACAAGGCGAGTGATAGATATAGAGAAAAACATCAAAAGTGCTCAGCATGTATGGTAACTTCTTCAACTGCTGGAAAAGCATTCCAGATGACTACCTCATGAGCGTGCAAAGCTGTCATCAAAGCAAAATGCACTGACTTTGTAGAATATAAAAACATTTTGGTTTGTTTACCGCATAATTCCATATATTTAATAGTTCTGATGTCTTCAGTGTTGATCTAAATGTAGAAAATAAACCATTGTATCATTCAATGTGTCCAAACGTGAAGTATAAAATCCGAAAGAGGTGCTTAATTGTATTTCACTCTGAACTCTCCCACAGGTCTACATAACCTGCTACGTTAAGGCTGTTCCGGTCATGTTAACTGTGAGCTCTCAGAACAGAGCATGCTCATTAATTGAGAACAGGTATTCTGCTTGTGATGTTCGCACACAGTGTCTTTTAGAAAATAAGTCGTAAACGTCTTCCTTCTGCAAAACATGCTACAAAGTGCAATGATTATGTCATTAAGATCACTTATTTTGAAAATTGCCTCATCTAGATGGAGGTCAGTTGATGGGAACGACCAGGCATGTAGAAGCTGTGATGTCTCCCATCAGGTTGAGGAACCTCTGTTCACTGAACCCCCTAAAACTACCATCAGTACAAAAGCATCGCCCTCCATGACTCCGCAGGAGAGTTTAGTCAACAACAGACATGAACACCACCCGGCCAGTTATTTACGTTTACGTCCAGGACTGCACCCGAGCCAACACAACAAACATCAGCAATCCTCTGCTGGAATGATGAAGAGAGGAGCAGAGTACAAAGCAGGTCAGTACAGCACCGGGTCCTTTCATGCAGAAATCTAAATGACTTGTTTAACAGTTCTTATGTTTGTTACTATAAATGCTGAATTGTTTTGTAATATACCAGTTTAATTACATACCTTAGTGCAGTTGTAAGAGACCCTTTCACATTTGATTTTTGATTTGTCTTACAGAGCAAACTATCCAGCTGGGGCCCATCACGGTTCTGCCTCCCAGCAAAACTGACACCAGGCCATCATATTCCAAAACGGTACTTTCACCAAAGGACACGAGCACCTGAGACTCAGGATAGCACACTGGAGAGTATTTTGAATTTAAAAGTATTCAATGCTGCCATGTACAGGACAACCAAACATTTTGGAGTTGACCGCCCCTGTGAATGCAGAGATTAATCTTGTTGTTCCAATTACTGTCTCGCTTTCAGTTTGTTTTTTTTTGTCTCCTGTGAACTCTGTCCTCTGCAAACATTTCCACATCCTTGTCACAATTTTTGTATATTCTGTACAAATGGCAAACCTTTTTGTTCTAATAAATATTTTACTTTAATTTGGCTTTTTTGTTTTTTATTGAGCCTGCTTACATGGAACATATGAGCATTGCAATTATCTCAATTAGTTATCTGATCTTTACAAAACCCAACATCCAGTACCTCTTTACCAAGAACTTGATACATCTTTGGCAAACAATGTAATTAGCATTGGATTTTAAGCACTCGGTCATTAGACAAAAGCAACAGAAGTGGATGTCAAAAGGCTGCTGTGTTTGTGCGTTTTAACACAAATGATGCATCCTTTTTGACATCCACTGTAAAGATTGATCTAACAGAATACCAGCTATTTTGAACTGTGGAGGAAAGCAGACGTGCTATTAGAGAGCACTTCCCTCCATTACTACCCGCAACCTACTTATCTTGTAGTCACTATTGATTAATCATTGTAAGTGTATGTTGGCTTCACCTTCCATATCCAGTAAAATAAGACACCACTCTCTTTAGTAATGGATTATTTGGAAAACTTTAGTTTTTTTAGCATCCTGGTAATTTAACTCTATTTGTATTAATTTCATAAAAAGTTGCTTATTGGTAGCTGTTGTGTGAAAGAAAGTGCCACTAGACTGTTGCAGTTTACCCAAGCCTTTCATTGAGACTTTGGACAAAAATCCTTGTTGATAGCCGCAGCACTTTGCACTTCAAGTTCAAGTTCAGCTTAATCAGCTTGAATGGACGTCGACAAAAAAACACTGAGGCCTTTTAAGGAAATACCTGACCGCTTAATGTGCACCCGTATTACTGCTGCAAATGGAAATTCTTTGTGTTCTTGCCAGCTCCGAGCACTTGGGTTATTTGGGTTTGTTTTTGTCAGCACCTCGGACAGCGCCCCTCATTGTTTTCCCCAGTGGGTGTGTTGAACGCTGTCCAAGGTGCTGGAGCATCAACGATGGCTTCTGTCTGCTAAGGTTTGGTTTTAATGTCCCCATTCACCTTCACGATTAGTCATTGGACATTTCCCAGTGCTTCTGACACGACTGGTCGATTTCTATGGCGCCTCTTTACTTTCATACTAAATGAATAAGCAGTTGTTTGTAAGCCTGTGTTTACGAGTTCAATATACCCGCTAAGTGCACAATAAATCAAGGGCGTACTGAAGTACACACAGAAGTTAACGACAAGCGTATTGGCAAATTCAAATGTTTTAGTAAGAAACAGTGAGTAGTGACTATTCAAACTGGGATATACTGTATTGTTTTGTCTGTTTCTCTCCTCTTTTTGTTTCTGGATGTTCTCTGGACATGCGGGTACGTTAATGATGGCTCTGCGTCATCGTTTCAACCAACGCATCTTTCAGCGTCTTCTCCACAAGTGAATCGACTCGCCTGCACCCTGTGTCCCAAGCCTAACTATTGATTCTCTGGATCACTTCTCGTCCTTTTGAAAACAACAGCGATGTTTTTCTACAAATACCAAGCGCTGATTGTGTTCGCTGCCTGCTTTCTTGTTCGCACGGTTGTTTATTCCATCCGAAAATGTGGACATGACTTGTGTCGGGATGAGCAGGTCTGTTGCGCACAGGATAACAACACCACTGCGGTCACTTGTTGCAGGCAATTCGTGGACAGCACTTACTACAACATCGCCATGGTTACCCGGAAACTTTCCGGGGTACTTATTATGCTGCTTCTGTTCGCTGTGGGATACTTTGTCCAGCGAGTGTTGTGCTCCAGATCCAGGCAGCTCACCCCGCCGCATATTGAACATCCAACTGTTACCACATCACAAGAACCGCTGGTGGAGTGCAGTGCACCGGAGAGCTCGATGGATCCAGCTCCTGCTGCTCAGCTGCCCTCGTACGAGGAATGCAAAGGTCTGCCGACATATGAAGAAACAGTGCGGGATGGGAGCAGAGGACGAGCGGAGTGCAGCATGGGACAAACTACATGACAAGGACGTCGGCTGGATAAATTGCGGCTTTGCTACCACAATAGATTTGATATTGTATTTTATATCATTATGATGAGTTTAAAACAAACCGTCCAGGACTGTTTGATATTTTTTCTGCAGCAGTCTGAACTTTTGCCTTCGTCTACATGGCCAACGATTGTATCGTCCATTGTTCCAGTTGTTCCACGGAATGTATCCGCTATTGCACAACTTTGGTTCAATTTTCTAACACAGCACGCTTAATTAATGTCAGGACTAGAAAAATCTCTTTGGCTGATGTGTATTATCCTCCGGCATGACACTAAATGCAAATTTGGTAGAAATAAAGAAAAGAAAACGCGGTTTATCAATGAATACCTGTTTATAACTGCAATATTTATGAATATGGCATTATTTACAAGTCAGCCAAAGAGATTTTTACTACCGTAGCAGCACTCTCTGTATCTTCAAAAACCTATATGCACTTGTTTTTGTGACTTATCTCGCTGATATTGTTGCTGTATCAGTCGGATGCCTCTATGAACCCGAGAGTTTAGTTATTTAATAACAAAGAAGCTATGCATATGCTGCGT
The DNA here is from genome assembly GCF_000972845.2 of Larimichthys crocea. Lineage (NCBI taxonomy): Eukaryota > Metazoa > Chordata > Actinopteri > Sciaenidae > Larimichthys > Larimichthys crocea. Next base: position 14,230,958 of record NC_040022.1, read on the forward strand.
GTGGTACTCAGCAGTGGTTTTAATGCACAGTAATAGACTCCATAGTGTCTTGTGTTTCCTGTGGTATCATAAGAACTGGTCTAACACATCCACTCACTCTAAAGTAGCTTGTAAGATTCTGTAGTACTTGGATACTAAAGGCCTGTATGCGCGTAAAGGACATGTAAAGACGTAACCAGAAGGTCTGATCTCTTTAAATGTGATTTATTGTTGGTATAAATGAGTTTAGATTGATTGCATAACCTTGTAATTTAATTTGTCTGATTGTCATTGATTTGAAATCACATTTTATATAATTAAAATTTAATGTCTGGTAGTCGATCTGATGTAGTGCACTGTCTCCTTAATATTATCTTTCATCGCCACAGTGTCTGAAGGGAGTTTGACCATTTGGACCACTCGTCTGAAGGCCTCCTCAACTCCAACTCCCGTCGATGCGGAACAAGGCTGGACGAACCAATCTCGAGTTGTGCCAATCTTCTTCATGTTAAATCTGTCCTTGATTTCAGTGACAGTCAGAGCGCCGTTCACGTCCTGTTTGTTGGCGAGAAGTATCAGCGGTCGTCCTCTCAGCTGATCGCTCCTCAGCGTGTTCTCCAGCTCCCTTCGCGCCTCCTCCAGACGATCCATGTCCGAGCTGTCCACAACAAACACGACAGCTGCTGCGTCCTGGTGGAAACTCTTCCAATGTTCGCGCATCTTTCCCTGACCACCGACATCCCACACGGTCAAAGCGATGTTCTTCCTGTTCTTTTTCGCATCGAGCATTTCCACGTTGAAGCCGACGGTAGGCACGGTGCTGACACACGCGTTGTGTTTGAGTTTGTAGAGGAGGGTCGATTTTCCAGCGTTGTCCAGACCCAGAAGGAGAACTTGGACTTCTGGTTGTTTGGAACCTCGCAGTCCCATGTCGATGTGGAGAGATAAAGACAGTCAACACAAGTGGGATAGGCACATCTTCCACCTACAGTGCTCTTTTGACGCAGTGTTTGCTTAGTGCGTTGCCTGGAGTTTAATAGATAAGCCATTAGCTCCATGCTCACCATAAACTCGCAGCTCGTCGATAAGGCGCAAGGGGGCAACGTTTGTTTGTTTTATTTACCCTGAGTCATGTTCTTCTGCGTGAAATGACGTGATAATCTTGTCATGTAAGGGCCACAAAAGGTTATTTAAGTGATTTTATTGAAAGACATTCTGCAACTTGTGTTATAATTTAAGATGGAGTCTTTATGAGGATACAAAAACAGGAATGAGCCAACACAAGAAACATCAGCAATACTGGATTGATGACGAGAGGAGCAGAGTACAAAGCAGGTCAGCACAGCACCGGGTCCTTTTGTGTAGGAATCTAAATGACTTGTTTAACAGTTCTTATGTTTGTTACTATAAATGCTGAATTGTTTTGTAATATACCCGTTTATTTACATACCTTAGTGCAGTTGTAAGAGACTTTTTCACATTTGATTTTTGATTTGTCTTACAGAGCAAACTATCCAGCTGGGGCCCATCAGGGTCCTGCCTCCCAGCAAAACTGACAACAGGCCATCATATTCCAAAACGGTACTTTCACCAAAGGACACGACCACCTGAGACTCAGGATAGCACACTGGAGAGTATTTTGAATTTAAAAGTATTCAGTGCTGCCATGTACAGGACAACCAAACATTTTTCAGGGTTTTTTTTTTTTTGCCTCCTTTGAACTCTGTCCTCTGCAAACATTTCCACATCATAGTTGTGTATATTCTGTGCAAATGGTAAACCTTTTTTTTTAAATAAATATTTTACTTTAATGTAGCTTTTTTGTTTTTTATTGAGCCTGCTTACACGGATCATATGAGCATTACAATTATCTCAATTAGTTGATATCTGATCTTTATGAAACCCAACATCCAGTACCTCTTTACCAAGAACTTGATACATCTTTAGCTAAATGTATTTGGGTTTTAAGCACTCAAAGTCATTAGACAAAAGCAACAGAAGTGGATGTCAAAAGGCTGCTGTGTGTTTGTGCATTTTAACACAAATACACAACCGATGCATCCTTTTTGACATCCACTGTAAAGACTGATCTAACAGAATACCAGCTATTTTGAACTGTGGTGGAAAGCAGACGTGCTATTAGAGAGCACTTCCCTCCATTACTACCCACAACCTACTTATCTTGTAGTCACTTTATTGATTAATCACTGTAAGTTTATGTTTGCTTCACCTTCCATATCCAGTCAAATTAGACACTGCTTTCTTTAGTAATGAATTATTTGGAAAACTGTATGTAGTTTTTTAGCATCCTGGTAATTTAACTCTATTTGTATTAATTTCATAAAAAGTTGCTTATTGGTAGCTGTTGTGTGAAAGAAAGTGCCACTAGACTGTTGCAGTTTACCCAAGCCTTTCATTGAGACTTTGGACAAAAATCCTTGTTGATAGTCGCAGCACTTTGCACTTCCAACATCATAATCAGCTTAAATGGACGTCGACAAAAAACACCGAGGCCTTTTTAAGGAAATACCTGACCGCTTAATGTGCACCCGTATTACTGCTGCAAATGGAAATTCTTTGTGGTCTTGCCAGCTCCGAGCACTTGGGTTATTTGGGTTTGTTTGTGTCAGCACCTCGGACAGCGCCCCTCATTGTTTTCCCCAGTGGGTGTGTTGAACGCTGTCCAAGGTGCTGGAGCATCAACGATGGCTTCTGTCTGCTGAGGTTTGGTTTTAATGTCCCCATTCACCTTCACGATTAGTCATTGGACATTTCCCAGTGCTTCTGACACGACTGGTCGATTTCTATGGCGCCTGTTTACTTTCATACTAAATGAATAAGCAGTTGTTTGTAAGCCTGTGTTTACGAGTTACTTCGTTACCTTAGTTTAAGTGGAATTTTTGGGTATTTATACTTCACTGGAGTAATTATTTTTCAGCCGACTTTTTACTTCTGCTCCTTACATTTTCACACAATTATCTGTACTTTCTACTCCTTACATTTTTTAAACAGTCTCGTTACTTGATTTCCGTCATTGAGACTTCACAGAGGCGACACATGAGATCAACATAGATCGGAGGAGAACAAAAAAGTGTTGATGGCTGATTTTTTTATTGGCAGATTATCACACTCTACAGCCAATGGTATCGTCCACAGCGTGTGCGCGCCTGACCAATGGCAGTGTAATGACCCACACAGGGTCGTGACTGCGTCACAGAGCTGTGACGTCACTTTGAGACTAAGTTAAAGTTGAGTCGACACGTGAGAACTTGTCTGACACAGAGAGTCTCCTGTTGTTGTGTGTCTGGACTTTGTCTGCAGTGTGTCTTCATTCAGCTGCTCTCCCCTGGCACTGTGATTTACCATGGTTACAGATACGCCCTGAAACTTTATAATAATGACCAATAAGGTTTTAATTGGTATGAGTGTACAAAATCGTGAATGAAGCCTGATTGTACCTCAATGTTGAAATCTTGAATTTAGCATATATAACAAATGTAAAGCCTCAAAGCTTCCCTTTGATTATTAACAGTATGTAGTGATGGCAGAAATGTGAGAGCTCAGCATCACAATGAAACTGTCACAAGGCTGCAAAAGTTGCTCTTAATCCTGGTGCTGCTTGTTTGATGTATTTTTTATGTTAAATGATAAGAGGCTCACTGGAAACGATATTAATAATAATGATTAATAATGATGATGATGACGATGAGAAGAAGAAGCAGAAAAATAACGTAGTAATAAGTTCTGTCGATGGTTGATCATTTGAAAGAGTAAAACTTGAGACGAGCTTGGGAGAAAAAAAAAGTGTGAGTTTGATTTCGTAGATTAAAAACTACACTGAAAAGCCAATAAAGAAAAGTGTGAACAGAACAGCTCTTTATAGCAGCACCCTGTAAAACACTGTTGGTCAAGTATTTAAACTTGATGTCTGCATTAAAGAACATGGTTATGAGTGGAGTGGGTCTGTAAATCGTATCTTTTTTTTTTCTTTTTTTTTCTTTTGTGTCAAGTTACGTTACCTGTAACATGTTTCACAAATAGCAAAAAAAACATCAAATGTTATAGGCCCGCACCACAGGGGCCTATAACATTAATGGCTTTTTTTTCTTTACATTGCTTTTACTTTTATAATTTAAGTAGTTTTGAAGCCAGTACTTTTACACTTCTACTTGAGTAAAAAGCTTGAGTTGATACTTCAACTTCTACAGAAGTCTTTTTTAACCATAGTATCTTTGGTAATGAATGTGAATACTTTTGACACCTCTGCTGAAGTGCACACAGGAGATAACGACAAGCGTATTGGCATATTCAAATGTTTTAGAGAGAAACAGTGAGTACTGACTATTCAAACTGGGATATACTGTATTGTTTTGTCTGTTTCTCTTCTTTTTGTTTCTGGATGTTCTCTGAGCATGCGGGTGCGTTAATGATGGCTCTGCGTCATCGTTTCAACCAACGCATCTTTCAGCGTCTTCTCCACAAATGAATCGACTCGCCTGCACCCTGTTTCCCAAGCCTAACTATTGATTCTCTGGATCATTTCTCGTCCTTTTTGAAAACAACAGCGATGTTTTTCTACAAATACCAAGCGCTGATTGTGTTCACTGCCTGCTTTCTTGTTCGCACGGTTGTTTATTCCATCCGAAAATGTGGACATGACTTGTGTCGGGATGAGCAGGTCTGTTGCGCACAGGATAACAACACCACTGCGGTCACTTGTTGCAGGAAATTCGTGGACAGCACTTCCTACAATATCAAAAGCCTGAAACTTCCCTGGGGGCCTATTATCCTGCTTCTGGTCGTTGTGGGATACTATGTCCAGCGAGTGTTGTGCTCCAGATCCAGGCAGCTCACCCCGCCACATATTGAACAACCACCTGTTACCACATCACAAGAACCACTGGTGGAGTGCAGTGCACCGGAGAGCTCGATGGATCCAGCTCCTGCTGATCAGCTGCCCTCGTACGAGGAATGCAAAGGTCTGCCGACATATGAAGAAACAGTGCGGGATGGGAGCAGAGGACGAGCGGAGTGCAGCATGGGACAAACTACATGACAAGGACGTCGGCTGGATAAATTGCGGCTTTGCTACCACGGTAGATTTTTTTCTGCAGCAGTCTGAACTTTTGCCTTTGTCTGTGGCCAAAGATTGTATCGCCCATTGTTCCAGTTGTTCCACGGAATGTATCCGCTATTGCACAACTTTGGTTCCGTTTTCTAACACGGCAGTCTCAATTAATGGCTTACTGCTAATAAATCATCTATAGCAATGCTTTATCAGAACCTCTGGGTTGTCAGGACTAGAAAAATCTCTTTGGCTGATGTGTATTATCCTCCAGCATGACACTAAATGCAGATTTATTAATGAATACCTGTTTATAACGGCAATATTTATGAATATGGCATTATTTACAAGTCAGCCAAAGAGATTTTTACTACCGTAGCAGCACTCTCTCTATCTTCAAAAACCTATATGCACTTGTTTTTGTGACTTAATGCGTTGATATTGTTGCTGTATCAGTCTGATGCCTCTATGAACCCGAGAGTTTAGTGTAAACGACTGTGTGAGATAATAGAGTTCTGTTTAATAACTGAAAGAAGCTATGCATAAGCTGTGTGTGGTACTCAGCAGTGGTTTTAATGCACAGCAATAGACTCCATAGTGTCTTGTGTTTCCTGTGGTATCATAAGAACTGGCCTAACACATCCACTCACTCTAAAGGAGCTTGTAAGATTCTGTAGTACTTGGATACTAAAGGCCTGTATGCGCGTAAAGGACATGTAAAGACGTAACCAGAAGGTCTGATCTCTTTAAATATGATTTATTGTTGGTATAAATGAGTTTAGATTGATTGCATATCCTTGTAATTTAATTTGTCTGATTGTCAATGATTTGAAATCACATTTTATATAATAAAATTTAATGTCTGGTAGTCGATCTGATGTAGTGCACTGTCTCCTTAATATTATCTTTCATCGCCACAGTGTCTGAAGGGAGTTTGACCATTTGGACCACTCGTCTGAAGGCCTCCTCAACTCCAACTCCCGTCGATGCGGAACAAGGCTGGACGAACCAATCTCGAGTTGTGCCAATCTTCTTCATGTTAAATCTGTCCTTGATTTCAGTGACAGTCAGAGCGCCGTTCACGTCCTGTTTGTTGGCGAGAAGTATCAGCGGTCGTCCTCTCAGCTGATCGCTCCTCAGCGTGTTCTCCAGCTCCCTTCGCGCCTCCTCCAGACGATCCATGTCCGAGCTGTCCACAACAAACACGACAGCTGCTGCGTCCTGGTGGAAACTCTTCCAATGTTCGCGCATCTTTCCCTGACCACCGACATCCCACACGGTCAAAGCGATGTTCTTCCTGTTCTTTTTCGCATCGAGCATTTCCACGTTGAAGCCGATGGTAGGCACGGTGCTGACACACGCGTTGTGTTTGAGTTTGTAGAGGAGGGTCGATTTTCCAGCGTTGTCCAGACCCAGAAGGAGAACTTGGACTTCTGGCTGTTTGGAACCTCGCAGTCCCATGTCGACGTGGAGAGATAAAGACAGTCAACACAAGTGGGATAGGCACATCTTCCACCTACAGTGCTCTTTTGACGCAGTGTTTGCTTAGTGCGTTGCCTGGAGTTTAATAGATAAGCCATTAGCTCCATGCTGACCATAAACTCGCAGCTCGCCGATAAGGCGCAAGGGGGCAAAGTTTGTGACAACATGAGGATATCCTTTTATTTACGCTGAGTCATGTTTTTCTGCGTGAAATGACGTGCTAACCTTGCCATGCAAGGGCCACAAAACGTTATTTAAGTGATTTTACTGAAAGACATTCTGCAACTTGTGTTATAATTTAAGATGGTCTTGTTGAAAGAATAAAAAAACAGCACCATGCATCACATAACGGTTGATACTATCACTGTTGAACACATGAGATACAATCATTTGGCTCAAAATTCATTTTAATATTCATTTATGGATCAAGTGTGACATTCAGGTGAATCTAAAGAACAATATCCAGACTTCACCAAAGAAAGAAATGCAGTTTCCTTTAGAGCAGAGTTAGTTTCCTCTATAGCAAAAAATAAAAATAAACGTTTTTAGTCCATAAATTAAAAATCCATTTCAACACACACTCCTGCCCCCACAATCCAATCGTGACTTCCTCGTCATAAATATGAAATATCAAGTGGATATTGTATCCACCACTTCCACCAAACTTCCTCAAAGTTACCAGAACTTCTCTATTCTTGACAAACATCCTCCAGCCATTCATATCCAAACTACCATCAGTATAAAAATACATTTTATTTAAAATCACTTTTTTTATGCTATGGTATCACACAGTAATACTACAAAAGGATGAAGTCAAATACAAAAGAAGGAAAAAATAAATAAAGGTTGGTCAGCCATTGATGCAGTTTACACTTTGACCCAGTGGCCAGTAATGCGCACTGTGTGTACAAATCACACTGCAAAATTAAATAAGAGGTTGATGTTAGCCAGCTCTTTAGTGACATAAGCCAAGCTCCTTCTTTCATTTGATCTGCTCCACTTTATTCTGAAAGTGTAAGAAAAAAAAATGTTTCCGAAGAAACATCATCCCAGTGCGCATGACGCACGGCACTCTTCGCCTCTTCTCGTCATCTTCCTCTCGTGCAGTCTGACACTGAATGTATAAATGTCTCATATAGACTAAATTAATCAATTACAGTGATCAGTCCAGCCACTTCTTTTATATCGCTGAGAGGTTTTAAATCCACGTTGACTCCACGCGTTGTCCTGTGGATACGCCACGGAGGCTCTACTTAGCGCAGGGGACACAAATCAGCGGCATCCTGCTGCTCGGAAGACGCCAAAGCTTAAGGACACACATGCATCCAGTCAAGGGGTGCTTGACTTAATTCCATCAACGAAATCGGTTGCATTTCGCCTGAAGATTTTATTTTTGCATCAAGATCTGGTCCATTTCTCTCCCGGCTTCACCCACACGCCACCGGTTGGATTATCCATCACGTACACTAACCCGGTGTCACAGCGGCTTTGAGGCCAAGCATGGGGTGTTGACTTCTCCAGTGTTGGGGTAGAGGAGTGAAGACAGGCCGCCTCACTGTTTACCCTCTTCTGGATGCGGACAACAGAGGCAGGTGTGGAACATGCGTCCGTTTTCTGACACATGTCCACTGCTCCAACGCGCTGGAAAATAACCCGCGCTTCTATGGTGGATTTTGAGCCTTGTTGTCCCATATTGTATTGTAGGTTTCAAACTACTCCTTTTAGGGATACAAGGTAGACCGGTTCAAGTCTGTCTTATTTCTGAGTTGGCTAAATGACAAGTTCCGTCCTCTGCTGGCTGAGCGCACTTTGTCTCACTTATAAAGTGCCAAATCCATGTCAAAGTGGGCAAAGTGTTCCCGTAATCCTTTTGTGTGACGCACTTCACTTTATGGTTATTAGATGCCTGAATGTTACATACACGGGTCTTGGCATTTGAATCTGTCCATGTCCGAGCTATTCTGAGTCTCTCCACCTGGTACAGACCGTCACTTAGACATGACGGAGCGCTTCCGAGCTGTCTCCCCACCCCCCCTTGAAGGCTGCAGCGGGGTTGAGTTGCCTTGCAGGCGACACCTCTATGGCATGTAAAACTATTTGTGGTCAGATACTGCCATCCCAGAAACACTCAGAAGACGTCACGTATTCTTCCCCTAAACTCACTATGATCTCACCAACTCATTCTTTTTTATCATCATGTGTTGGTTGCTACTTTTATAACAAACAAAAAAAAAGTCCACGAGAGCCGTGGTTGGTGGAAATCAAGAAGAAACACGCAGGTAAGAAGGGCAGAAAGTGAGTCATTGCTTAACCCCTTTTCTCTGCATCTATTTTTGTTGTGCCCTTGAGCAAGGCAATCAAGACTCAACCGTTTCAGAGGCCTCTTCAGCTCATAAACCTGCTGTGTGAGTGTGTCAAAATGTACCTACGTGTATGAAAAATAGCAAAAAATAGCATTATATGAATGAATACATGGTGGGGATTTATTTAATTCTAAAATTAAGTGCAGAAAATATGTTTAACTTAGCACTAAAAACCTACATACACTTGTTTTATAGTGGTTAAATTGATGTGGTGAGCATGCTGCACAGTTATAATGCGATATAATGAGAGATAATAAAGACTGAAAGGGGAAATTCATTCAAGATGAAAGAGAAAGTTCTTTAATACTGAGTTTACATACAGATTTTTTTACACTCTTGTTGTTTTTTTACACTGAGCATCAGCTCAACATTTGTGAATCAAAATCAAAGTGATGGGTATCTAATTTATTGGAAACTTCTGCTCATACACAGAAGGACAAAAAAAAAAAAAGAAGAAGAAAAGAATATGATTTGGCAAATACGCCAGACACATCCAAAAACTCAACAATAAATAAGGCATTGGGTAAACTGTTAAATAAAAAAAAAGGCTTCTGTCCACTGATACAGAGATCATGAAACACAGTGGTAAAAAGTAGTTGAACATAAAACAGTAGTAAATCAAGTATGGTTTTACTGTAACTTCCCTTAACAGGTTGTTGTTGCTGCCAATGACACCAGTTGTATTGCTTCACGAGCATATCATATTACTAGCTACTTGCATTCAGGCTGCGACTGTACAGTTCATGTTGTGTCATCTTTTAGTTTCTCATGGCAGCAGAGGCGTGCGAATCTGTTGCACCTCCTGTTTCATGTGCTTCCCAGGTCAAAGGCAGCCACCAGTGTGTCCATGAATACATGTACTTTGTTCATGAACATGGATAAGCCAAAGCACATGCCCTGATACAGATGGTGTAAAACAACTTGGACGGAACGATTTACATTAGCTCCATAAAATTGCAGTACCAAGAGGTGAAGGTTAGGAACTTAATCAGGTTCTACATACATTAAAACCCTCTTGTATTACTGAGGATATACAGAGTTTACATTGGCTGATATGTATGAATTTCCCATTCCAAAAAATAAACATCTGAAAAGTGCAATTTTTTATTATTTTTTTTTACAACTGTTTGTGTGTTATGTGTGTATGTGGTGTGTGTTAAAGTAATACTCTACCCAAAGTCTATCTCCTGTGTATCACTAACCTTCTGCACACTTGAAAAGTGGCTGTAAAATTTAGCAGTTTCAGCCTTTAAAGACAAGAGAGACCATTCTTTACAGACAAAAAATGAAAGTATCCATAGAAACTTCTCAGACCGTTTTATCATAACTCTGGTTAGCCTGAGGGACCACCCTCCTTAAATTCTTAATGTATTTCAATTGTTACGGTTACATTCATTTTGAGACAGATCATAAAATATAAAAATGTAATTATATAAGCCAATTACTAATTCTCTTTTTTCATCTTTTAAACAATTATTTTGCAATTGCATTTTAAAATCTTTTTCACATTCACCAATTTCCTGTTTAAACATTTAGTTTTTGTTTTGTATTTGCTTTATTTCAAACTTTAATTCAAGGGCTGTGTGCAGTAGTCAGAGCAGTAGCAGGAGTTGTGATTGGACAGAGTCCTGCCAATATATAGCAGCTGGCCAATCAGAGCTCCTGCTGTTTAACTCCATATCTATCCAACTTTTTCTTCCACCAGTGGAGACTGCTTGCTTTTAAAAAAGGCAGCATAACCAGCACTTGAAGCTGACTGCAGCCCGACAATGAAACTAAAAAACGGTTAACGCCTATCTCTCAAGTCTACGAGGAATGATTGCTTGATACTCAAAAGTAGAGTTTAGGTGTCGCATTGCTTTAAGTTAAATAAAGGTATGGATCCACTGGAGTCTTTTTTTAAAACTTTTTTTTTATAATTAACAATATTTTCCAGGTCAAAAATGTAACAGATGCATATACAATACTCGAGAGCGTCATCAAAATGCAGCAAGCAGGATGAAGCTTTTCGCAAATACATTTTCAGTAGCTTCCTGTACTGTTGCACAGTAATTCTTGAGTAGGCACTAGTTGAAGCCTCCAATGAAGAAGCCTCCAGTGGAGCTGTACCATTCACGTGCATGTACAGTAAACAGTAGTAAATCTGTCACAGTCTAGTGTGTGCTGGTTAAGAGAAAATCCCCCCCCCATTTGGTGTGTGTATGTCGTGTTGATTGAGTATTTTAACGTATTCGTCATTGAGCTCTGTGTTGTGTTCGAATGCCCTTATCTCAATCAAAAACCTACAAATAAAACAAAAGCTAATTTGAAGTATTTTTGTATGTATGTGTGTGTGTGTGTGTTTTCATGTCAAAGTTCTTAATGTTCATACTAGTCCTCCTGTGATATCACACTTGCTGCTCCATCTCAAAGATGGGGAAATCATAGAAAATAATGTGAGCTCTAAGCTTGACCATGACCTACTCTCACGCCTTGCTACTCCCGCCGGCTCCACTTTTGAACTTCACCACCATGACGGTGATGTTGTCGGGGCAGCCGCGGTAGAAAGACTGGAGGACGATGCTCTTGGCACCAAAGTGAGGCTCATCCAGACGCTCGCGGACAAACCGGACGGCCTCCTCGTTGCTGAAAGCATCCCACAGGCCATCAGACGCCAGGATCATGAACTCTGGCTGCAGTTTGTCCAGGTCAAAGGTCATGATGTCGGGGTCGGGGATGACTACGTTGAGGTTTTTCAGCGGGTAGTCCCCTAGAGAGCGGGACATAGCCAGGATTCCCTGGACTCTCCAGGATCCATTAAAACTAATGAAACCTCCTGGATGTGAAGAAATAAGAAGCAAAAATTTTGATTCTGTTAACAAGAAGAAAACAGGCTTAATGGGTATTCATGGACAGATTGCACATCAATCCAAGTCATGTGCTGAAGTGTTGATATAGTCAATTCCCGTATGACTTGATTGACAAAGCTCACCTGTGAAAATCCTTTAATCACTCGCTTAGGTATCTATTTGAGTCATCACAATCTGATCCTTTGCTTTGTTTAACACAATGCTGTTCCTAAAATCAACCACCAGATGGCAACCAAGGACCTCAAATCCAACCACACAAGCTTGTAGCACAGGTATACTCAGTGTATGCTTAAAATAACTGGACTGTTTTCTCTCATCACGTACCTGCCCTCTTGATCCTCTTCCGCTCTTTGAGCTGATACGGCTTGTGGTCATGTGATAGTGCGACAGCGTTCCCATCTTTGTCACACAACACACCACGGGAATCTCCAACATTCGCCACTGTGAGTTCTCTGTCTGACAGCAGCGCCACAAGGCATGTCGTACCTGCGTGGGAGATCGAAAGAGAAAGAGGAAACAGCTGAGGAAGTGGTCAATGTGTTTGTGTGTGTTATTTACCACAGTTTACCACATTTGAACATTTCTTGTAGCCTGTGATGATGCATTTAATCACTTTGCTGTGAAGAAACATTTTTCAGTTTTCACACAGCCCTGTGTTGCAGGCAGAATTAAACCAGAGAGATACTTGTCTGCCAGATTCAATGTATTACCAAAAAAAAGAAGAAGAAGCATTGTTTGTGGTCGCTGTAAGCCACCGAAAGGTTCAAGACTAAACATGTCAAGGGAGCAGTTCTCTGGTATGATAATACCAGTCTGCGCTGTTATATTGATGTGCCACACTATAATTGATACAGTGATTTACAAGGGTTAGACTTTAACAATAATCTTAAGGGCTGACATGTAGAAACGTTTGACCTTTAAGACTTCCTGTCCAGACTGCAAATAATGGAGGATGTTGGAGAACTGAGAGGGTTACTTGATAAAATAAAAAAGAAGCACAAGAAGAGTCAGAAATGTCATCAGTGGGTATTGTTGCATTGTGTCTTTGACATGCCAACAAACAAATCAACAATGAAAATTTGTTTCTGGGGGTAGCCGTATCAAATGTCACCAACTGATCGATCCGGACTGAATTTCACATCAGTGCATAGTACAATATACGGTACTACAGTGTGTAGTGGCATAATGTTACAACACAGCAGTCTTACTCAGAGGCATTGTGGCAAGAGGATATTATATTCTACAGAAAATTGTGACAGCCGAGTCGAGCACTTGAAGTCAGAATTTCTACATCTCTGCTTTGAACAAGACTATGGTGCAGAACACAGTAAGATATGTATATTTGTTTTTGTAGGGGATATTCCAGGATGTGTTTTCATTATAAACCTCAGCTGGTTATTTTCATTTTCATTTCATCTTTATGTATATGTATCCGATTCCCACCACTCTACTCCCCCCTCCTGACCTGCTTCATCATGGTTGGCAGAGAGCTTGTCCAGCATCTCACGATCCACAGTCAGGATCCGTTGCTCGAGGATACTGGCATAAGAGAGAGCGCTCTCTCTCTTCTCTCTCTCAAAAGCCTGCAGCTGCTGCTTCAGGGTTTCTGGCAGGTGGGCCTTCACATAGTCAGCTGCAGCCTGGGAGAAGGAGAGGGAGGGAGGGAGGGAGGAGGAGGAGGGGGTGGTCAGCAAGGGAGGGAGAACAGAGGGAGGGTTAGAGCTGGAGGTGGATATGTAAGAGCACAGCACAGAGCTGTTTTTGGTGTCGATGATTTTGAAATCAGTTTAGATGTCAAGCTACACTCGTTACATTAAATCATCGTCTAAAGTTAGTGCAGGTTTCCAGCAGCATGACTTTAAATCTTTCTGTATTTACATGATGTCGCAAAGCTTCACCTCAGAGCTTTCAGAAAAGCTTGTTTTGGTCTAAAGCGATGAACAGAAATGATTCTGATCCACTGTGATCTGTAAGCAAAAGGCAAAACGGTCTTGTTTATTGTGCAACACCATCTGAAATGAAACTACAGACTACAGCTGCAAGTTCTGACATTTATCCACAATGGCGCTATTATGCAAGGTGTCACAAAAACTGCATTTTTTTTCCCATTTGACAAACATCTGCCAAGTCTCAGAGACTGACACACGCAGCAGGGTAGACTGCTGTTACACTCTTGTAACACTCTCCTTTCTGCTCTGCCTGAGAACGTAATAAATCAACTACAACTAATTCAAAATTCTGCTACTGACTAGTGCTGACTAAGACCAAAAGGAGAGAATACATTAAGCCTATTTCTTTTTCATATTGATGTTTATAGTCCTTTATTAGTTTAAAAGGCATTACATAGCCTTGCACCAGACTACTGCTCATAAATACTCTTGGTTTATAAGCCGGGAGTCCCCCTTGGATCCTCTGGTTCTTCTCTTTGAACTGTTCCACAAAGCAGAACAAAAACATTTGTTTGCTGCTTTCAGTTATTATGCTTCAAGCCGTGAAAACCTTCCTGAAGCTATTTAGTCTGCTTTTTATGCAGTGGTTTAGAATTTTACAGTTTTATTATTTAGATTTATTTCTAATCACTTTCTATTTTTTAAGTTATGGGAATACTTATTTCTTTTATTTTGTTCATATTTTACTACAATCATTTGATTTTGTGTGGCTTTTCATCATTTTTATTATTTATTGCATGTATTATCTTTTATTGCTAATTAGCTTTTAGCTGTTTTGGTGTGCATTAGCCCAATGTTGCACTCAGTGGTTTGCAATGCACTCTAAATTGTATTTGATTTGAAAAGGTGCTATAAATAAAGACTGACTGATTGATATTATGGTAAATTCTCACAAAAAGCTAAAAGCCGCATTGATTCTCTTGGATTTATCGATTATGCATAATGTAAAAGTGTTTCTCATGCTCACAAACCCACAGAGAATTGTCATGTGATTTTTCCACAGTTCTCTGACTGCTCTACACAAAGTTTTACCGCGTTTCGGCTCTCAGTTCTGGCTTTTCAGCAAGTACTGTTTTGGTTCACGCTTGCCGCTCTCGTCAGCGTTGTTCTCGGGCCGCAGGCTGTTTTTAGCTCATAAAAACCTGCTCTCATGGTGCTAGGTCTGCATGTGTAAACAGGCAACTCTTCACGGTGTAACAGTATGTATGTGCACATACAGTATGTCATAATGTGTTTACAGTTTGTTCTGTTGTCCCCAATATAATAGTAATGTTACATTTTCATATTAATTATTCTTAGTTTGACAGGTCATCAGCATAGAGAAGTTCTTACCCCCGCTGCGGTTGCTAGGTAATATCATCCAATATAACTTTAATTTAGATGAGTGCTTACTTTGTTTCATACAGCAGGTGCTCTGTGCTGAATTATTGAACAACCTCCTCATCCACCAGCCCACTTGCCCTCCTCCTCCTACTACCACCCTTACTTATCTGCTTCTTCCCTCATTTTCTCTGCCAAGATTTCCATTATGCTAATGCTGTCCAATCAAATAAAAAATGGAACTACTCTATACCACCTTAATACCCCAGTTGTAGACTATACCGACTACATATTACATATTACACTTCCTATGGAAATGAGGGCGCTTTAGGCCATTCAGTCTACACGGTTCACTGTTTTGCTGATGTGCTACTGCAGTTCTAGAGCACAAGTATGAATTCAATTTGAGTTTTATTTGAATTTTGACCTTTCTGTACCAAATTGATATCTACTTGAAACACAGCCAACACTCTGAACGTGGTGCAACAATGTGTCTTTAAACCTCTCTGCTACATTTTAATCTGACGCAAGTTAAACTGTTTCCGTCGACGCAGTGATCAAAATCTGATTATTCAACAATCTCTGGAATTAAACCATCTCTTTCTGCAACCCCCCTCCCTCCCTTCTTCCTTTCCCTTTTACTGGACAAGTGCATTGATTCATTTATTTAATTGGAGGGAGAAGCACTCAGTGAGCTTTGATCAGGAAAAGAGCTTCAAGTGTAAATTTTCCATTTGTCCTAAACTGCTGAGAAAAAAACAGCGTCAGTGCACTCAAATACTTCACTGTCTGAGGATTTAATGAGTGAACGCAAAATATTAGACCGACTTTATTCACAATCTCTATTGGATCTCTGATTTACATTATTGCCTTGCTTTTTCGAGTCAGTGTAGAATATATATAAATTCAATTTTACACAGCAAGAAGCGTGAAAGCCCGTTTAAGTTCCTGCTTCAGCAGCAAATAGTTTCAGTAAATCATGTTAAAAGGAGGAGCTGCAGCCAGCTTGTGCTGACTTTTAGAATTCTGGGCCATAACTCACTGGCTAGATATGAAATACCCCCGCCCAAAAAAAACAAAACAAAAAAAGACGTGTTTGAGAAAAGTCCAATTTTTTTTTAGAGTCAGAACACACTGCACAGCCAGTGACAGCCTGCTCTAACTGCACATGTTTGGTTTGGCGGCGTCGCTTCATTTAATATTGTGTGTGTGCTTACAGTGATGCCAAACTGCATAATAAATACACTAGCAAATAAATGTCCAAGGATATCCACACGTGTGGTAAGTTTTCCCGACAACTTCATTTGCACTGAAAATACCAGACGGTAAACACGGCTTTCCCTCAGCCCATAACATCAGAATCATGTACCTTTGATTTATGCATTTTGCTGTGTTTATTGGACTGAGTGTGTTTCCATATCTCAGGATGAGATCCATATATTGATGCTAATGATCCCATAAATGACAGAAGTCAATGTCAGTAACCTGTTCTTTCTCAGTCTAAAACAAACTCTAAACTCTAAAAGTCTCGAAGAAAGGAGAGAAAGAGGGAGATGTCAGAACAGACGGAAAGGATAAATATTTGTTTATGGGCAGGAAGAGACGGAAAGATCTAAATCTGTAAATAACCCGAATTTGAACACAAGCCAACAGCAACTAATCTTTTTTAAAAAGGGAGTGGCAGTCCCCTTATTATGTTTCTGTATCCAAACGACAGGATGTTGATGTCTGACACAGGGATGAATGCTCTGGTGTGGGTTGAAGGAAAACATTTTGGTTTAAGAGATGAAGCTCCGAACTGCGACAAAGTCACTGGAACACAAACTGCTGTAATTTTCAAGGCACGGTTACATTTCATGTTAACCACGTCATTACACAGAGCTTAAAAAAGGTATATAAAAGTATTAATATACCTTTATGAATGTGTTTTAAAAAGATAAAAACTCAAACCGGATTCAACTTAGGGGGGGGGGGGGGGGGGGACCATCATGCCCTGAAGCAACTGCAGAGGCTTTCTTTACTCCGGACTAATAAATCTCCTGTAGTCAGCAAAAAATAGTAATCAAAGTCATTTTTTTGTGCCTTTCAAATTTGCGTTTTTCTTCTCCTGAATTATAACAAACTGAATATCTTTCTATCGTTTTGGATTTGATTACACAGTTTTCACAAACGAATGACTGAAAGATGACTGAGGTTATGCAGCCAGAGTTTAGCGCAGCACACATCTGCAGACTAATAACACTTCAATCCCAAGCTCCACAGAACTGCAGGCTTATCAAGAATATAATCCACTGATAATAACACGCAGGAGGGGGGGAATAATGACATATTGTCTTGTTTGAGTAACCACAGATCTAAATATGTGTTCACATGTTGTAATAATGAGAATCAGAAACCAGTATCATCCAGTGAAACACACTGGAACCTCAGGGGGGACAGTTGTGACAGATGGCGTCCAGGACACGTGGTCTGAAGGCAGCCATGAGAAACTACTGACCCTTGACAACACAGGGAGTGGAGGAAAGATAGACAAAAACCTACACACACACACACACACACACACACACACACACACACACACACACACACACACACGCACTCAAGCTCTTTGTGATGAATCCCAAGTTAACTCCCAGATTGGCAGGGGAGAAAGAGGAGGTGTTGACACAAAGGGGAGTACAATGGTGGAGAGGGGAGGAGGGGGAGGTGGTGATGGTGGTGGTGGTGGTGGTGGTTGGGGGGGGGTCGTGTTTGAAAATGGGGTGAATATGAAGTGAGTAACACAAAGTGGTGTATGACTGTGCCCCAGCACAAATGATCATGTTCCCATGGAAACCTGCCATCTCCATGGTGCTCAACAGAGTTAATAGTGATATATGTTTATGTCTCTTATCATATTCATTTAATGATATCATATAATGTTGAGTTTAATCATCTTCCTTCATTTCATGATGGGATTAAAGAACTTCCTGCCTCTCTGTACTTGCTGCTGTGAATCCAAGTGATGCAGCCTCATGCGCTGCAGCAGCTCTTTGGCTCCAGATAAAACGCATTGTGATAAAAAAAAAAAAAAACTGGCCCCTCTCCCTCCCAACCTACCTCTCCACCATGACCGTCAAATATCCCGAATATGGACGGGTGGCTCTTGTTGGTGATGTCGGTGAGCACCTCAAAGCGGTCCTCCATGTGATCTCGCCTCCCCTGTATGGAGTACACGGCCACGTTATTATTCTTGAAGTCCCAGGTTTTGGAGAACTCTGCATCCAGGATACTGAGGCCTCCAAGCCGGTCATTCTGCATCATCTCCGCCACTTTCCCCTTCACCATCTTCACGGCATCCCGGCTCGACTTGACGATGGTTTTCACCTCGTCGGTGTGAAAGAAATAACTCCACAGCGCCAGACTGATGCACAACAGAAACAATGTCTCAGGCCTGAGGAGAAAATAGCGCATGATCCGACCCAGAAGAGACAAGAGCGTCATTGTGTCTCCTATCATCACACGCAACCGAGCTGCAGTCACTCTCTCTCTTTTTGCTCAGTTCACTCCATCCGTTCAGCGGGGCTGTGAGGAAATCGATTCACTTGCACGATGGCTGACAAAGACTCAGTTTCAACATTTAAAGCGCACATCGGAGGACACTCTTATATTCCCCGAATGCATTTACGCACGGAGAGCGACTGGCTGCCCGAGAAAACGCAGCACAAAAGCGGGACAGGCCACCCTCATTGACTCGGTCCGATGTCTTGGTCCTACCCTCGGCTCCCTAAACAGCTGCAAGAGGATTCTCCGAGCTGAGCCGATCTCCCACAGCCCATTGTTGGATGACGGATAATTTGGGTTAGACCCACCCCGGAGAGAGACATGGAAGTCAGCGGAGGAGGGCGACGGTGTGACTTAAAGGTGTCCTCCTTTCTCCACCATTGACCCCGTTTCCTCTCTATGAGTCTAATCTGTCTCCGCATCAACATTACAGTTTCCACATACACACACCTCCATTTCTCGGGCTGTGTCAGAACACCATGGGAGCGGAAGTGGAGTGTGATTGTCTATAAATAAAGGCAAAACTTCAACATGAGCTTCAATGGATGTTTTTTTTTACGTAGGTGTTTTATTTTGAAAGTCGGAGGGCGGACGTGGATTGTTACAGTTGTCTGCTTGACGCTGGCACGTTGTTTAAATATAGTGGGCGCTGATGAGAGTGCGCAGCTGCAGACTCCTACGATGGACAGGCAAAGCGTTGAAACCAATGACGGAAACTGCGGAATCAAATGATGAGGTCATCCAGTATCAATCTTATTCCACTCTCATTCATTTATTTTATTTTTATTTATGGCCCTGATATCTTTTTACGAGCAACTAGACTTAAATCAATATATATAAAACAATATAAAGTAAGCCCAGAATAAAATCCATGCTTTCAGACACACCTTAAGCAATCCAAATACACATGCAGCAACATTTAAATTCACATTTTAAAAAATCTCCTGGCACAATGATAAGTAATTATAGGTTATAATATAAACTATTGTTGCCCAATAATTCATGTGAAGACTCGAGCTAAACACTGTCCTCTGGTGGCTCTGTGAAGTAATACACCTCTGACAGTCCTGTCCCTGCGTTCATCCATCCATTGTCTGTAACCTATCCTCATCAGGGTCACAGTGGGGCTGGAGCCTATCTCAGCTGACCTTTGCAAGAGGCAGGGTACACCCTGAACAAACTGCCAGCTCATCGCAGGGCAGACAGAGACAAACAACCATTAATACTCACATTCACACCTGCAGACAGTTTTAGAGTCCTCTATTAACCTATTAAGCGCGTGTCTTTGGACTGTTAGAGGAAGCCGGAGTACCTGGAGAGAAGTCCACACAGACACAGGGAGAACATGCAAACTCCACACAGAAAGGCCCCAGCTGATGGAGAGTTCAGTTCAGTTTTATTTATTCGTGAAGTTTCATTGAGATCAATCAGCTGTAGTCAAGAGCATCTTTGTTGAGTCCATGACCAGGACTCGTCCAAATCCAAATGAGATTAGACAGAGTTACGACCTGTTACTTATCCGTTCAAAATTGTTGTGATGCTAGAGAGACAGTATTTGTTTCAAGTTCAAATTTTGCTCTTTTATTTGTAGATATCAATTATTAATATCTCTCCATTGTCTACCGTGTGAACAGCTGAAATGAAAACACATAAATAAATGATGATTCCCTGGCTTCTCCTGGACTGCCAGTGGAAAATAACAAAGCCAGACATCTGTTAAGCAACACAGAGTCACTGTTTTGAAGGAACTTACTTCATAAAAAACAGAAAATAAGTTCTACAACACTAAGACCAATAGAAAGAGACACACACACATCACATACAAGAATCCATTTTTTTTTATTTCCAGTGCGATGTTCAACAGGAGTTTTGTAGGACAATCTACTATTTAATCAAATGATCAAATGTAATGCTATACTGAAACTATTAGATTTCGATTAAGCGTATAGACCAGAGACACAACCACTGCATTGTACTTTTGTTTCGTGATAACTGGTAGCAGGTCTCCAGTTAATAATTTCAGCGATGAGATTATGAATTTTAACAATGACATGCTTGAAGAGAATGCTTATGCAACTAAATCTCAATCATTTTATTTTAGTTTTCTTGTATTTCACACTTATTTAGAGCACAGATTACATTAAACATGTCTATAATAGTAGAAGTATATAGACTCAATTTGCCAAGAGAATAGGAATATAGCCTCAGCTCGATGACTGTGAATGTGGTGACCTTCTGCCTTTCTGCTGTGTCGGTCTTGTGCTCTTCTGAGTTATTCATGTATTATTTTGCCACATACAGTATCGTACAGCTCCTCATCAGATTTTGTGTGGAACCTTGGCAACCAATGAGAAATCATTCAGAGTTAATGTCGGCTGCGGTTGAAACTACATCCAAAACACATTCTGAGGCATGTAAAAGCTTAGTTCAGTGGGGCCAGGTTTCCAAGAGGTTTACTGGGCTCTTTCGTTGGTCAGATCAAGGAAAGGTTGGATCAATGTTGCCATGCAGTCTGATTTAGGACATTGATCGCTGTCCCACAGGGTGTATGGTGATCCATTTTCTGCTTTGAGGTACTGCCAAATGGTGTGGTCACTACAAGGTGTTGCTCTCAGTAACACTCATATGAGATGTTATTCATTAACAACAATGTGTGAGCTTGTGTGTGTATATTCTGTATTAGTGTACACATGGTCTGCAAATGTGTATCTTTGTGTGTAACCTTATATTTCTCCTGTTTGTGTACAAAGCAAGCGTGTGTGTGAACAACACTTTAGCAGCATGTGTACTCTTGGGGCCTGGAATCATATCCCATATCACAAAGGATAAAGTCTTGCCTTGTATACAACCTGCTTTATTTCATTTCCCTCGGGAGTCATGTAATCTGTTCTTACCAGCCCACCTACCTCCTAAAAACCCCCCAGTTTTTTCTGTCCCTTGTTCTCTCATTGGCTTTAAGGTGCAGAAGTTGGGCTACAAGGGAAATATAAAGAAGGACGCAGTCTGCATTAATCACTCGTCGGAGGGGATGGAATGAGAAAAGAGTCAACAACATCTACATCAGCAGGTAAGACTTACTTGCTGGTTTATAATACTGGTTTATTATACCTCCGAAACACACTCTGTTGCAATAGAACAAACCTTTTCTATAGTGCTGCATCTGTTTTGTTTGTGTTCTTCAAACTTCCACTCTTCTCCCTTACAGATTATTGTGTTAAGACCTCACTATGCCACCGGTCCGCCTAGTCTTCCTGACCACTGTCCTTGTGGTGCTGATGGCCATGCTGGCCTCCAGCGCCAGGACCACGCGCTGGCCCAAACCTCAGACCACCAGGAAGCCCCCTCGAACTGGGCCGAATGTATTCAGACAGACCACCACCACAACAACATCTCCTTCCAGCATGCACACAGATGCAACCACTGATGTTATGATGGACTCTTCCTCCCTGTCCCCTACAGACAGTACCACCTACTCCAGCGACACTTACCCTACTGATTTCCATGCTGATGCCGTAGCAGCTCCTGGGAGCCCCGATGGAAACTATACCCTCGACTACAACGAATGCTTCTTCAACTTCTGTGCGTGCTGTCCGCCAGAGAAAGGCCCTATGGGGCCCATGGGAGAGGCAGGGCCACCAGGACTACCAGGAGAGAGGGGCGATATAGGTGAGATGGATTATCATTTTCAGGAAAATTACCTTTTGGATGTCAAAATTTGTCCTTCATCATACCCCTCTCTGGTTTTCAGGGTTACCAGGGGAGAAGGGAGACATAGGGCCCATAGGACCTCCAGGACCAGAAGGACTACCTGGAGCCAACGGACTCAATGGCGACATAGGTACAACGGGGCTTATCACCAGGAGAGTTTTTGAATGCCTGTCTGTTTCTCTCTCTCTATCACTCACTCCTTTTTTACAAAACGCTGTTTTGTATAAGTTCGTTGTGGATATCATTTTCTACGCTTTATTTATCAAAACCACCACAGGTGAAAAAGGTGACCAAGGACCTGTAGGTGCACCTGGTGTCCCTGGAATCCCAGGAAAACCAGGAGATAGAGGTTTGTAGTTTTCTAGAAGTTTTCTTCTGTAGTAGTTATATAGTGTTTATACTACACCTGTTTTAATCATGCTAAATTAGATAAAAAAATATGTATAAACTAATTCAATAAATGTTTGCAAATGTACACATCTCAATGAAATCTCTTCCTATGTGAATATAACCTCTTTGCATTCATACTATAGGTGAGCCGGGCCCCAAAGGAGAGAAAGGTGAACATGGCTTCATTGGTCTGAAAGGGGACCCGGGAGAAAGAGGACTGCCTGGCCTGAATGGATCTATTGGCGACACTGGGCCAGAGGGGCCTATGGGTCCCCCTGGGATAACTGGGACAAAGGGTCAGAAAGGTGAACAGGGACTTACAGGCGAGTGTTTACCAGGCGAAAAAGGTAATGTCGGTGCGCCTGGTCCGACAGGTGAGATGGGCCCCCCAGGACTGAATGGAACTGATGGTGCAAAGGGAGAAAGAGGGGAGATAGGGCCTCCGGGACTGAAGGGGGATACTGGTGCCAGAGGACCTCAAGGAGCAAGAGGCGTGGCAGGAATGAGGGGAGAACGGGGAGGCAAAGGTGCTCGTGGGGCTCGGGGCCCCAAAGGCGCACAAGGTGAGAATGCGGAGGTGATTCGCTCTGCCTTCAGTGTGGGCTTGTTTCCAAGCAGGTCCTTCCCTCCGCCTAGCCTGCCTGTGAAGTTTGATAAGGTGTTTTACAATGGTGAGGGGCACTGGGACCCGAACATTAACAAGTTCAACGTCACCTACCCTGGGGTCTATTTGTTCAGTTACCACATCACTGTACGCAACAGGCCTGTACGTGCTGCCCTAGTGGTTAATGGTGTACGAAAGCTGCGGACACGGGATTCTCTATACGGCCAGGACATCGATCAGGCGTCCAACCTTGCCCTGATGCACCTGAATGAAGGCGACCAGGTGTGGTTGGAGACGCTGAGAGACTGGAATGGAGTTTACTCCAGCAGTGAGGATGACAGCACTTTCTCTGGCTTCCTGCTTTACCCAGATTTAAATCCTAAACCGACTGCTGCAGACCCTTTAAATATTCTGTGATTGTAACTTCTTGTAGATTGTGCACAACTTTCAGCCTATTGCACTGTTCTGTCAAATTAATATGATTCAGCTAAATACTGCTGCTTCAGTATCTGCTCACTGCTATCGAGCTAATCAAACCAAATGCTTTGCTTGCCTTGCTGTTGGAGATGGATAGGCTTGATTATAATCAGTTCTTTCTAAAAATGCATTAAAAATGACTATGTTTGAAATGGATGACCCTTGAGTTTTATTTATTTAGAACCAGAACTAGACATTCATTTATAAACTAATAGTGAGTTTAATTAGAATAGATAAGCTCTTTGTCAGTGAGGCCAATACACATTTGAAAACAATAGAAGTAAATAATCCTTAATTGCAGTTAGTTCCCACTAGAGGGTGTAAGGTGCCCAAGGTTTGTGAAGAGGCATTGGAGAGAATCAGCAGTAAAGAGAAAGTATTAAAAGGAGTAGACTCCTTCAACAATATGTGGATCAAATGGGAAATTCCAAAACACACAAAAAAGACTCAACATGTTCTTGTCCAATTATTGACTGCCAAACAACAGGAACAGTCTTCTATGCAAAAAATATTAACACAGTAGGAGGGTAAAGATAATTCTTGTGGACCCCTGTAACTCTTCTTTCAGAGCTTATGTGAACATGGTGGTTCGCTAGATGTTTAGGACAGGACAGCACAGAAAGAGAAGTGAAATCCTTGTTGTTTCTCGAATTGTCAGCACAGTAATGAAGGCAGTATGAAGATGAGTCAGACCAAAAAAAAACCCCCAAAAAAACATCACCCAGAACCTGGAAAAAAATGCTTTATTGATATTACATGATAACCCTCTGCAACAGAGAGAGATGGATGCACCACCAGCACTATACAATGAAAAACAGCAATGACTTTTACCCATGCTATATCTCATTAGACTCTAAACAGTCAATTTAATTTTCTGGTACACAACACCAATCTATTCAGATGACACGTTGTATTTAGTATTTTATTTCTCTGCGGGACTGCTGAGACATTTTTATGTTGTGATATATTTTGAAAAGAGAGTTGGGAGACTTCATTACCCAGATTTAAAGGAACAAATTTTGTAAAAAACAAACAAACAAACAAAACAAACAAACACAAAACCTGTTGTTGTGTCACTTTGATAGATAAATCCATTAACTGATTCAATAATTGAAATTGAAATACAAAAATATCTATGTATCTTTTCTTACAGGCTAAAGAAAGATACTAACTTTAATGAGATAGCACATATTTATTATTCCACAATTTATTGCAATATTTCGGCTTCATCTTGGTTCAAATCAAATAATTTAATTCACAGGTTTATTTGTGTATTATGGGGCTTTTTCAACACATAAATGCTTAAGACAAGATTAAAATTGCATGTATGATAAACAAATATGAAAATCAGAGTGGCTAAATCTACATTGCTAGTTTGTGAACAGTATTACTGTAAAAATATTGCGCAAGAGTTTAGATCATTTTATTCAACTTTTCTCTGAAATCAATCGTGAATCACTATATCTCTGTTATAGGGCTTTACTGTCTTAATTTTGAATTCATCATATGTTTAATTATTCCCCTCACACATTCATTGGTAAATTATAATTAAGTAATAAATTGGCCTTACATCTGAGAATTCATTTACTAATGCAACATACTAATATAGTTGTTAGCATGTATTCATGTCTCATTCATTTTTACACAAATCTGCATAACACTTGCAGGTTTCCACCATCGAATTTGCTCTACAAAATATATATATTTCCTCTGTTTTCCTGAGGGAGACACTTAGTCTAGAGTGTACACTTAGCCAAGTTTATAGCTGCTGGCACAGACGTAAACACATATTACATTGAATATTGTGCTACTGGAAAAATATTTGTAAACATGCCTAAATAAACCTCATCAGAGAGCTGTCCTTATGTTCATCCATGTTTTTAATTAAAAGGTTATACATTTATTTAAATATAATGTGAATATTGCACATAATTAAAGTGCAATATTTGGAATGGGATTGCCAACTGGTTTCATCATTTTGAACAACACTGAAGGGATTTTTTTTTCAGCTAAGTCTGGGTCTTTTAAACTAAAAACTCAATTGGAGAGGCTTTACTGGTTGGAAGAAAAAAACAAAAAACAAAACATTCTGGTTGAAATTAAAAGTTAACTTTAATTAAGAAACATCATACTGAAACCCGTTAAAGAGGAAAGCTCAGAATGACATCTCCATCTACTGGTGAAGGCCACCAGTTTACCTTAAATTTCTACCTTATTTATAAGACTGTTGGTGGTGATGGCGTGTGTGTGTTAAAATGTTATTTTGCTTGTTTGTTTATAAGCCTATCTGTGGATGTGTGTGTGTGTGTGTGTGTGTGTGTGTGTGTGTGCATTTATGTATTTTCTACTGCTCTGTGTGAAAATATAAATAACTACCTTGGCGGTGTGTGCAGTGTAATCTGTTCCCAGCAGGCTGGATTCCCACTGTGAGAAAGACAGTATATTGTTCCTGCAGCACCACAGATAACAACTCATTAGCATACTGAATCATTTGGCTGCAAGAGCCACTCTGCCACCCATCTGCACTGAGCTGATAAACACACACAAGCCAGCTCTCTCTCTCACACACACACACACACACACACACACACACACACACAGATCTACGCAGAGCAAGCACACACACACACACTCGCATAACCCTGCTCCCACAAACACGTACACACATACACAGACACAAGCCTCCTCTCATTCCCCCCCTTTCAATCCCTCATATGCACTCCCTACACTCCCCCTCTTTTTGTGAGTCTGTGTGTTTTTGGAGAGTCGGGAACACTGAAGCAGGTAGATGCTTGGCAGGCATTAACCCAGAGACCCCCTCAGTCAATCCCGGCACAGCCAGAGTAGAGAACAGGAGAGGTCTCCAAACACCTGGATGTCTCTGATGCTCTCTGGAAGCAATTATCGCTTTTAGAAATGTCTAAGAGCTGATGTTGTTGTAGCAGTGGTACTGATGGCAAAGTCTGCTGCGCAGATTTATGGAAAATAGGGAAGTAGACTTCATAAAAGTAGCATTTATATGGCAAAACTACAACAACTTTCATTTCCATTTCCCATTTTCCAACGACCGCAAGTTGGCGAGCATAACTTTTTTCGATTGCGTGAGTGAATAACTGGTGGGAGCAGTGGGAGTCTTGACCAGTATGGCTGTTTCACAATGTGTTACAGACACAACAGCCTGCAAACGAATGCAGCGGAGGCTGTCAAAACCACTTTCACAATGGCAGGATATCCTGCAGGTCACCAAGCCACGTTAACCTCTACAGGAAGTTGTCACTTGTTGGGAGGAAGAGAGGATTCCAGTGTTCATTGGGGGAATTTCATGAGGAGGTTGTGGTTTTAACTATACACTCTGTACAGAGAAGGTGGGAAACAGTTGCCTCTAGGAATTTGTCGATTAGGTTACGTAATCATGTGTGTAAAAAGTATAAAATTACAAATATGGTGAAAATGAGTTTTTTATACAATGAAGAAATTAAATTGACTTAATAAGGATGAATAACGACATGTAACTTGAGTACAAATACAAGGCTTTTTCTGTGTGTTTTATTCAGGTGTTTTGTATAAAATTCAGCGATTTAACATTGGATATATTTATAGATACAGCTATCATACAACAAATATGTCATTACCAAACGTACAATGTCCCTTTACTGCAATTCATAAAATACCATAGTTACCAAAGGTACCAATATAGGCTACTAGGTCCTGCTAAAAAAGCAGAATAACCAACAACAGTGAGCAATACTTAACTGCATTTGAAAACTGCTGGTGTCGTTATGATATTAACACTGTGTGTGTGTGTGTCTGTGTGTGTGTAAGTGTGTGTGTGTGTGTGTGTGTGTGTGTGTGTGTGCGTGTGTCTGCATGTGTATATGTGAAATGCGGCAATGAAGGGATTTATTTGTGTACCTTACTAAACTACAACTGCATTACAGTTAAAAAAAAAATAACACTGAAACATTCATATCAAAAGGACTGCATGAGTCATTTCATGTTATCTTACGACCCTTATTTTGTACACTTTAAGAAACACTGCATGTCTTGTACCTCCACAGCAATTTCAAATAGATATATTCATTCCAGGCGGTGGAATTGTTTAACTGTCTGTTGCCGTATTTGGTGTAATTTTCCCATCACCAAAGTGTAACAGAAGTAAATGGTACCACATTTGATGTACTATGTTCAGTTGCTTGCTTTGAGTTCAACTCATCTCGTCTCTCCTCTTTCCTTATTTCATTGTCTCCTAAAAGACCATTTTGATAGTTAACCCATTGACAAACACGCTACACTACATCTTAAACCACATGACTTGAACTCGAGTCACTGTTGTGGACAGTGGAAATAGAATGCTATTTACAATACATACGCAACTGTATGGGTACAATAGTTTCCAGTCGGTTAATTTATGGCCTCTAACTGAGGCAAACTTACTTTTGTGCCATTATTCTAACACACTAAATTTGCTGGGCGTAAATCTCTAGGATTTATTCGTTGATGTTTTAGAACCATTTACTTGCAGCACTCCACAAGCACCTTGGACCTATTCTGGCTGCACCATGATGTAATCAGTAGTATCATTGGTGAAGCATTGGTCAAAACTTCAATATTACACATCAAAAATCTTTGTTAAATGATTTTTTTGTTTGGTTTTGTCTTGTTTTGTTTTGTTTGCTTGTTCTTTATTTCTTTTTTGTGTGTGTTTTATGTTTTTAGGATATCCAGTCTTTGGACTTTGAAAGCACGGAAAATTATAATCCGCAGGTCAGTCAAAGACATGAGACATGCAGAATTTACAAGTCTTTTGTCGGATTAAATTCAACCGATCACCAATCAAACCAAGCTTTTCATCAGTGCTGCCTCAGGTGTAATGTGGAGACAGGAACGTACTCATGATCCAGTTTGGACACCACTATCTCACTACGCGGAGCTTGATTCTCCTTCCTACACTGACAACTCAAAGCTAACTGGTCCTGAGCATATCCATTTCTTTTTTAGTCACTCTCATTCTTCTCTTTTAGTCTCAGGTGTTGTGTCCGTGGTCTTTTGGCATCAGTATCATCGGCGACTAGAGCCATCTAAAGGGCGTCCGTTGCGCCTCAGATCTCTAGCAGCTAGATGAAGTGGGGGCCCACGTGAAGCCGTTAGAGTCCTTGGAGCTGGAGGTGAGTCCTGGTCTTCCATAAAGCTCTCAGGACTACCCTCCGCATCGCCATCAGGCAGGCTTCCACAGCTGGAGCCTGGTGACATTGTCTCCAGAAGATCGTCTCTGGCCAAGCCCACCACTGTGTCCTGATGTCCTCCACCCTGTGGGCCCCCCTCATGGCCCCCAACCAGCAGCCCTGTTTCCCCATCAGTTGTGCTGCCAACATTCCTCCCTCCATCCTGATCCTCCAAGAGGTTGGAGAGGAAGCTGATGTACTTCATGGCAAGTCGCAGGATTTCATTCTTGCTCAGTTTCTTGTCTGGGGGGTGAGTTGGGATGAGTTTGCGAAGCTCCGCAAATGCCCCGTTTACGTTCTGCTGTCGCCAACGTTCGCGGCTGTTAGTGAAGATACGACGTACAATCTTTGGCTGGCCAGCTAGCAGAGGAACAGGGAGGAAAAGAGACAGACATGGAGGGTATAAGTTGAGGAGGCATTGATAGGAGATAGTAACACAAACAACATGAAATGCAGAGCTAAAAGAGAATGCGGTAAAGCAATACAAGTACACTAATAGGAATGGAAGTTTTAGCAGGAGAAGAAGATGTGCATTTTAAGAAAAATTTGCACGTACTAAAAAACAAAAACATCCTGAAGAATTAACTTGCAAGAATTGTCCTCCGTACAGCCATGGATTTTTAGATAATGGAGCAGAAGTTACAGACGCTTGCAAAAATGAGTATGCTGCCAAATACTATGCAAATCTGATACGAAATAAATGGTTGGTTTAGCATGCCAGACCAGAGGGTGTTAGGAAGACCGTGTGCTCCCTATTCCATATTCTATTTACTTTTTATGTATTTAGGTATGATAAAATGCCTCATTGCAGGTAGTAACATCCTCCCACCCCCAACAATGGTGTCTTCCAGGCTATTGTCGCCCTTGGAACACACCCAGTCTATCTTAATCCTTCAGCCCACTCTGCAGTAAAACCTTGGCATGAAGGCAGCAGCACCCCCATCCTCCACCCCTGTATATGGCAGTGAGTGGGCAGTGGTGGAAAAGGATGTTTCAAATGAAATAAACCCCAAATCTGCCTGAAAGGAGCTTACTTTAATGGCATGCAGGTACATGTATTTGACATTCTGATTAGCAGCATCCAATTTATGCCATGAATTATGATGCATTTATTCCTCTGGGTTTAACACTTAAGATGAATTTTCTTTTTCTTTTTTTTTTTGCAAGCCATCTTCTGCATCACTGGGATTAGGTATAGTATAGATCCATGTCAGTTGGATGAACGACAATGGAGATGAGGAGGGGGACGTTTAGGGGACTATATTGGCAGAAGGAGGACACAGCAGAAGTGCGTCTTACCATACTTATAAAGATCTAAAATGCGCCTACCCTCGTCGAGTTCAACCTCATAAGGCGCCGGGCGGCGCTTTACCCTGTTGCTGGGGTACATGCTGTACTGCTCCGACTCCCCTCCGAGACTACATCAACAGAAAGCAGACAAAAGGTGCACAGGTATATGAGAGAACATGAATTTTGGCATTCATCATTTCCTTTCATGCTTATAACACCCTCAACTCTTTGCACCTGGAGCAAACACACATATTATAGGCTAATTCTTTCTTCACACACACACACACACACACACATATATATATATATATATATATATATATATATATATATGCTAAATAATGTCAACATAATGGAAACTCAAATACAGTACAAGCATCCATCCACACTAAAGTGACCTATGTCTGCAGGGCCCTAATAGGGGCAGCATCAAAGAGCCATCAAACTTATAACTTACTTTACAATGATCATATAAAACGTGCATTCATAAAACTATTCCTTTTTTTTTTTTTCTTTTTATGCCTCCACCTTTACCTGTTGATGGCGGCGAGAGGCTGCGCCAGGTTGTAGAGCATCGCCCGGGCCGGGACAGGGAACGCGTTTGGGCTCAGTTGGACCATTCGAGCGTCGTCTCGTTGCGGCAGCGGCAGCGGCAGCGGTGGAGGTCTGCGAAGTTCCGTGATCGGCACCAAATGGCTTTCAGTCCTCTGCTCCACCGCTTTTATAGCGTCCCTCCTGGAGAGCTCGATCACCGGCACTTCCCTTTTCAGGTCAAGGGCGTTGTGAGAGGCAGTTTCCTTGGCAACGCCGTTGATGATGATGCTGATGCTGGTCCCGTTGCTCGAGTTCTGCAGAGGAACGTCATCCGTCTCCTCAACCCCCTTGAAGCGCCCTCCCCTCTCCTTCTCCCCCTCCTCTCTCCTCGGCTCTTCGTCCTCCTTGCATCCGTTCTGTCTGGAGATGATGGAGGAGTTCTCTCGCTTTACAGGACCGGACTCTGCATCAGGACTTCCAGGACAAAGCTCCGGCTGCCGTTTTTCCATCATTTTTTATCACCACTCACCACTCGCTCGAGTCCACTACGTCCTAAATAAGATTTTCCTCGATTATTTTATTGATCAGAACAAAAGGCTATGAAAGTCTTAATATAGCAGAGAAATGACCAAGCTTTCGCTTTCCACGCAAGCATGTAGGGACTGAGCAATCCATTATTATTATTGGCATTAAAATAATTGTGTTCTTTTTATTGTTATTATTATAGAATTATGTTTTTGTTTCATTTGGAAAATTTACATTTCAAACAGGAAAAAAAAACAGTTTAAGACAGACATTGACATTTTATTTGTTGCTTGCGGGTTAGATTAATTATTTTTTATTGATTGTTACATTTTCTTTGATATTTGAAAAAGATTTTTTTTTTAAATCTCGAGTGCCTTGTGTTAAAAAAATTTAAATAACACAAGGCACGGTAATAAGAATGTTAGCCAATATAAGAACTAGGTCTACATTTAAAATATATTTCAATTCTCGAGGATTTTACAGCTTTTGTGAGCTGTTGAAGGTTTGAGAGCTTTTTCAACTGGCTTTGATATCAAACATTCTTTACAGGCTGATGAATTTGCCTCAATTGAACGTTTTTATTCTAAATTTGGAGCTGGTGATTTATTTTTTTAAACGTTAACGTGTCGTTTGCAAAGAGCTTTATCTTGTTCTTTCTGCATGCATGTCTCTCTTATCTGAAGCTTGCTTGGCCTTCAGCACAGTTTGTGTCGTTAACCTTATGTCTGTATGCGAACCAAACCTCTGAGCTCTCCATAAAGACACATTTGAACATATTAAAAGGCTCATGTCGACTGATGTTTTATTTCTAAGTGAACAGATCATCTTATATTACATAGTGATTGTGGATGTCAGGACCACGAAGAAGGGCTTGGTATCCATTCGTCGTCGAATTAAAAAAAACTCCCCTCCTTCTTTCTGCCTTCAGCAAATCCAGAAATAATCTCGCGAAAAAAAAAACACTTGGACTTGATCGAGTATGTGTAGTTTTTTTGTTTTATCGTGGTGTAGGCCACAGTGCTGTTGTTATTAAAGCGTAACATCAAAGGCATGCCATACTGAAAACACCACACATCACTGTGAGGTGTTTTAATAGCTAATTAAATCCATAAATGTCTTAAGAATATTATTATAAACGAACAACGGACCGCCAATACAAAAAAGCGCACTTTTATTTCTGGGAATTGTTCAATGGGCCTCGCATCCGTTATTACATCCCGTACAGCCTCTATCCGATCGGACAATAGCAAAAAAAAAAAATATATATATATATAGGCTAAATATTTCGCACATGACGGCAATAAAATTCAGACGATAGAAATCCAATTAAAGCTTTTTGGAACAACGGGTATGTTGATTTAAATAAGGAGATGTATTATTTTGTACTTACCGTTCCAGCCGTGTTGTTGATGTTACTGTGTAAGTGGAGCCATTTTGTGAGTGGGTCATCCATGTCTGAGGTTTTTCTTTTTTTTTTTTTCTTCTGCCAGTTGTGGAGCAGTGTGTGTGTGTGTGTGTGTGTGTGTGTGTGTGTGTGTGTAGCTGAGTTATTCCTCGCCTCATCCAGTGCGCTCCCTCAGTACGGGGAGCGGAACACAGGCCGCAATGTGGCCGAGTGAGATAAGCGCACGGCAGCGGCCTCTTCATTCCCGATAAGCTCCTAAACCCATTATTTATGAAATGATTCATTATTATTTGGCTGTCGTGGGCTATATAGGCTTGTGGAGGGCAAAGCATTAAAAAAAAAAAAAGCAAACAGCGCAACGGCCTGTAACAACGTGTGGTAGTATAGCTTACTGTAGCCTGAGTATGAGGTGTTTTAATTTTTTTTTTTTTTGATGAGACAAACAAAAGCTCGGGTTAAGCTTTTGACCTGTTTATAATTTCACCAAAGGTTTTTTATTATTATTATTATTGCTAAGCTCCAATAAAAAGATAACTGATGATTGCAGACGTCCCTCTATCTTTTTTTTATTATTTTAATTTTATTTTTTATTTTTTTTAAATTGAATAATATCATTCCTCCATATCCATTTCTGTGTCTTGAGGCAGGTTGTACTGGTCCGAAAAAAAGGGAAAAAAAAGATGAGGGTGTAATCCTGATAACGATGCCTTAATTGAATGGGACATACGTATTTATCGATTGATAGGTAAATAATTAAATAAATGAACGGGCTGTTGCGTGTCATTGTATGTGTTGAGGGCGGGGGTGCGGCTTGGACGGCGGTTCCCCCGGGGTCCTCTGGGAGTCATGGCTGGGGGGAGATAAAGGGAGTATCGGCTCCTGGTGGCATCAGATAAAAGAGCAGCACGCTATCAGAGCACATTCAGGACAGCCTAAATGGTGAGCAGGTACATCCTAATAACGGATCTTCGACACAGCGTTTGCTCCCTTTGGTCAGAAAAAATATGAGTTTAAATAACCAATACATTGAGTCAAATAGATAGATAGATAGATAGATAGATAGATAGATAGATAGATAGATAGATAGATAGATAGATAGATAGATAGATAGATAGATAGATAGATAGATAGATGTTTTTATAATGTTTAAAAGGGGCAAGGAGCCCCACAATTAGTCACGACCCAAACAGACCTGTTGAGCAGCAGTCACGACCATCATCCTACATCCTGGTAACATCGTGAGCATGTCAGCAGGATGTAACATGCTCACGAACTAAGCCTCTTTAAGGAAACAGCACCTGTGTCCGTGTTTTTTGACTCGTGAGTTTAACTTTGGGTTCAAATTAATTGTCTAAAATTTGCAAATCAATAGGCCTAATTGGTCATGGCAGGATGACTGGATGCTTTTTTAATTTTCTGGGAAACTATATTCTATGTTTTAATATTTAATTCATCTTCATGCATCTAACTGCATGGATAATGACTCAGTGTGATATATTTGTAAAGGTTTTGTAGTTGTGTATGACATGATTTGTGCATAATCAATGAATGACTTAGATTCAACAAGAAAAGTTTGACAAAATAAGAAACATTTTTTATTTAGAAGCAAACCAGTATCAATCTCATGGGGCAATAGGTGACACAGCACAAGTAAAATGAAGGGATCCTCCACCAGGAAAATGGGATTCATAGAACAAGTAATTAATCCATTGTAATTCAATGGATTCTTCTTTTTAATAATAATAAATGCTTTTTGTGCTTGTGTAGATAGCTCTTTAGTTTGATGGTATAACGGGCCAAGATGGCATCTGAAATAATCGACGAGATGAATGGCAATAGATAACATTTTAAATATGTGACAAAATATGGTTCCATTCATTAAATATTTAGGTGCTGGTGCAAAACAAACAAACTAAATCACAATTAATACGTGAGAAAAGTTGTTTTGATTGTCACAACAATTAATAAACTCAAAATAAAATACAAGTTGTTTTTAAGACAGGACTAAATTCAGTTACTTCATGATTGAAAATATCCCTATTCATCCAAATGTGACCATAAAAAATAAACATATGCAGTCATGCTGGATTTGAATCAGTATTTCTAGTCTTAAACAACATATGACATCCAGTTTCTAGCTAGTGTAGTCCTCTCTACTGCTGGATTTGTTTGGCTTCATATTTATTATTTGGTTTTTGGTTTATTGATTTGGAGTTGTACTCCGAGTCCCTTGCTCTGTCATATTGTTTACCATGGGTGTGCACTAAAGAGAAATGAACCTCTAACCCTGTCACCATATGCATGGTGAAATATAAACTGACTATCTCACATCTACCACAGGTTACAGTCCATCAACAGTTGAATGGCAGTGGTGAATTATAATCCAAAAACGCGTCTGTTTCATGCCTTTCTTCACAGTCAGCGCTGGATACGTCTTGCTGGCATGATCCGAAGAGAAGCGGTGCTTTCCCGGGTCATTAGCCGCGTCACCTGCTCCAGACTGAGACCAGCCACTGCCTCTCCATTCACCTGCAGAATTTCATCACCAATGCCAAGGAGACCTACATAGGGGCCTTCACCACCTGCTTCACCCACTTTCTCTACATATACGCCTGGGAAGGAAACAGGGGAAGAGGGGAAAAGGGAAACAGATTATGTTTAATGCACCATGCAACAGATATATGCAAAAGTATAACTAACATAAAATAGCTTCACTACTAGGACACACATTTTTACACATTTTAATTATGAATTTGAATTTGTATGGTATTTCCTGATGATGTATTTGACGATGTTTGACACTAGAAAGTAGTAAAGCCAAAAGAAAATCTATATCTGAACAATGACATTTCAATTTCATTCTCGTTCTCTTCTGTTCTCTTTATTCAATCTTAACAGTATATCACTGAAGGATAACCTGTCTATTATCTAAGAAAATAAAGTAACGAAAATTAAATAACAGCACGATGTTACCTGTATCTGGTCGACCTTTGCCCCTTGAGATGACGAAACCAAAGGGACCGTTTGGGGGTCTAACGAGCTCCAGGAGGAGGGTCCCATCAGGGAAAGCGTGTGTGACCCGGCCCACCGGACGAGCAATTCTAGAGGTAAGTATATCTTCACTCAGAGCCCTGTGAAGTTCCAGCTGAGGGCTACCGGGGCTGTAATGGGAGAAATTGTAGTCACGAGTAAACCGAATATGTAAAACAATGTAACATATGTTTCACTTTATTTTGCTTTGATGTGTACCTGGGTGCCAGGCCGTATGGTATCTGCACCTCTCCCAGTATTGTTGAATGCTCTGTTCTTCTCTCTAAACTCTGCACAGAGGAGGCTTTGCGCAATTGGGCCAGTGGCAGCACCTAGTGGTAAATATATGACACTGTAACACATTTTTCAAGTTTTTTATATTGGCTAAAATTCACCAGATCAGCTTTTGGAAATGTACCTTTTTGGCTCTGATATCCTTCTAAAACTAACAAGTACATGTTTGGCACCAAACACACATTATGCTAATAGACACTGTGATTGGCTGGAGCATAAAGTTTGTGTGTGTGTGTGTGTGTGTGTGTGTTGTGTTTAGTACAGCTGCCAAGAGGGAAAAAAAAAGGCTGGCATCCACAGAAAGTGGAAGGAAACGCGAACAAACTGGAATGCATTATTTGTGCTCCCAGTGTCAGGCAGAATGGTTGGTAATACTTCAAAGCCTTGGTTGGTCCACTGTGACAAATAAGTAGTGAAAGGTACTTCAAAGCTGAACTGAACGTTTAAGGATAAGATGTTTTCCCCCTATGGACTCCCTTTTTGAGGTAAAAATGGCATCTATTTGATGTTGTGAACTAAAACAAAAGACAGCGTCAGAGCAACACACAAGTCCTGAAATAAACACCACATGGCATGGAAAAATGTTTGCTCACCGTGTTCAGGGTTTGCAGTGAGGGTGTCCTCTGAATGGTAGGTTGTGGCCTGCGTGTGGGACTTGAGGAAGTAGAGCTGATCCTGGAGGCAGTGGGTATACTGAGCTGCTCCATACTGCTGGATCTGCCCCCTTTCACTAGTCTGCCAACACTGTTCAAACCAATGGAGGAAAAGAAGCGACGCAAGAAGAGCTTTGGCCGTCCATCCAGTTTTCTGTAAAAGGGGAGTTATTATATAGTTATAGTTTTTTTTTATGAGATATTAATGTATACTCAAAATGTGGGCATTTACACTACTACCAATCAACACAATATGAAAAGAAATGTATACAAAAGAATGATTATTTTGTGAATGGTTTTATCACTCTGCTGTGAATGGCCTTAACAAGTAAGGCTTTTTATTGCCAGAAGAGGGCATGATTGTCTTGATGTTCATTGAATATTGTTAGCAATAACATCCTGTGGACTGTAGGTCAGGGTTTTAATCTGCCAACTGCTACCAGTCTGGCACACTCAAGTCCCTTTGGGAACAGTGTTGGTGGGGTCAAAGGATTTATTGTCAAAGCTATGACAGAGCGTTGTTATCTCGGCTTACCTGGACCCGTCAGAGTTTTCCTCCCATAGGGCCTCAGCTTTCAGATGTTCTGCTCTCAATAGCTCTGCTCTGAGGTCTTCAGCCCGAGACATACCGAGGCCACGAAGAGCAGGACGACACTCGGGAACAGAGCCAAGGTCCCCACTCAGACCTGCTGGTAGAAAAGGATTTACCGAATTGATGTCAAAATCTTTCGTCTGTTCTGTGTAGAATCTACAGTGTTCAATAAAATTATATTCTTCTATTCTTATTTGCATAATGAGTACTTTTATTTTTGTTGATATTACTTTCACTTAATTAAATGCAGGACTTTTTACAGTACATTTACACTGTGGTATTACTAGGTAAGAAATAGAGTAGAGTACTTCCATCACTGCTTTTCTAGAATAATGAATCCTCCCATACGAACACACAGTAGAACAATATGGTACTAACTTAAGTTACTTTTTGTGCAATCTTCCAGAGAAATTGAACACTCACTCACCTTGTCCATCTGGAGTGGCATCCCAGATTTCAGCAGCTGGCAGGTCCGAGTTGTGCCGGGCTGGGGAGTACCTCAGGGTTGAGGGCCTGATACAGGGCACCGGGCTGCTTGTTGCAGGGGTTCCTTGGATTAAAGTAACTGGAGACTCCCTTCTTGCCTCAGGAGACTCCAGGAGTGCAGAGTGCTGTGATCCTCCTTCACCTCCCTGATTTGAAGTAATCTGGAACTGAACTGTGGACTGACCTGCAGCAGAGCGATTTCTTGAACTTGACTTTAGGGCTGACTTAATAGGCAGCGCTGGGGCAGGTGATTCCTTCAGTCCACCAGAAGCCTCCAGCAAACGTGGCTCTAGATTGATGGGGCTACCTGGGGCGAAGGATACAGCTCTGCTCAGGTTAACCCTGTTTGAGTTACGCCGGTGAGCCCATGATGGACCGTAAGGGCCATGGCCAGACTCAAGTCGACTCTCTCCTTTCCTGCTCCTTCTCCTAAGTTTCCCAAACCCTGATGATTTCCACCCTGTTCTACTCTGTTTATTTTTTCCCAGCACAAAAGCGCCAGCAAAAGTGACAGTTAGAGGAGCTTTGGGACGAGTACTTGCCTCTGGCTTGTTTGGAGGCACCGAGTCTCTCACGTCCTCAGGGTTGCCCGGATGCTGTGGCTCAGTGTTCTGTAGATCTGATGATGAAGAGGCAGGCTGAGGTTCCCTGACTACAGATCCACATGCCTCACATTTTTTCACCAGCACTATTATCTCTCTAATCACTGTTGTGGGTTCACCGCGGACAACCACATCTTCTTGCTTCTGTGAAGGTGGCATGGAGACACTTCTATGGCTTTTGCCCTTCTCTGAACCACTACTGCTTGAATCTGTATTACTTCCTTTACTTTTGGTCTTGGGCATCCCAGGCCTGCCACGTTGTTTCACTCTATCCAAGTACCGGGACTCTGCTTCTTTCTCTGATTCATCCTCAAAGCGTACCCGTGTGGGTGAACAACCATACCGTTTGGATCGACTACCATGGTCACCAGGGGAAGTGTCTATTTTGTTGGGGACAAGGAGGGAGCCATATACAGTTTGAGCTGTAAGATCTTCTTTGGTTTGAACAGCTTTATGTACTGGCGACGAATGGGGAGACTCAACTTGCTGTTTCTTTCTGCAAGAAATAACACAGAAGTCTATATTACAGACATTTTAATTTGTCTGTGAGAGAGTTACAACTCATTTGTAATGTTTTATTTCATGAAGGTGAGGCAAAATGAAAGCGGAAATGAGCATCAAAGTGAAACTGAAAGTCAGCCATCTCTCAGCAACTAAGTATGTTGATGTGGGCATTTTCAAAACAAGAACTTTTGGTGATAAGCCAACTCTGTGTTTGTGATCACAGTCAGGTTCCAGTGTTTCAACTTATTTTTTCAGTTATGCAACTTTAGCTTTGCCAAAACAGGCCAAGTGCAAGACAAGGATAGACAAAATAGAGAGATATAAGAAACAAGGCAGACACAAGGGTGGGAAACTAAGAAAGAATAACTATAACTGAAATGTAGAGAGAGAGAGAGTCGTAGCAATAAAGCAGCTTGCAGAAAAGCTATTCATTTGACAGCAAAGGGAACTTGTTATCACACCACAGAATCAATCCTATGCACGCACATGGAAAACTGTGGGGGCACAAGTGGGACATTCGCAGTCTCTAACATCTAACTTGTACAGATGCCAAAGATGTCATAGCCCACAGAAGCAGAACTTACACGGTGGATCTTTGATCAGAATGGGAGCGTCTGCTGGGGCGATCGCCTTTAATGTGATTGGAGCGAGCCTTGAGTCGTGCTCGCTCCAGGAGAAGCTTGGCTTGTTCATGTCTTGGGCTCAGGGGAAGATCATCACTGATTACAAGAAGTGACCTGAAGAAAAACAGGAAGATTTTTTTTATCATTTTAGCGGCAAACAGCAAGGGAAATGATGAGACAAGGCTATATAGTGAAATTTAATATTCACAAAATTCTTTAA
Organism: Larimichthys crocea; assembly: GCF_000972845.2. Lineage (NCBI taxonomy): Eukaryota > Metazoa > Chordata > Actinopteri > Sciaenidae > Larimichthys > Larimichthys crocea. The sequence continues at coordinate 14,270,667 of NC_040022.1, forward strand.
ATGTGTAAAACTTAGTGAGTTGTGACATATCCAGTGACATAATATTCCCCATAGATTGACTTAACATAGAGTGAACGGAGCTACGTCTTCTTAAGCTGCTTTATGTAATATCAGATAGATAAACTGGGGCGTGGCCCTGGCAGTGAGAAACGTCATCCATCTATCTACACTCACGCCCAGCAGCTTAGCTGCTCTGCATTGTGCTTCATCGTCTGTACTTGTCTTTATCCCTAGGCCCAGTGATAAAGATAGCATGATACACTAGCCATGTGGATTATCCTTGTAATGGACTGAGTGTGATTCATTCTCTCCTGGGTGTTAAGAGGAGAGCGTATTGTATTTCAATAGATTACAGTTTGTCATGTCATCCCAACTCTGACAAACACAATATAATAAGCAGCCTGTTTCAGGTAAACCAAATGCAGCTGTTTTATTCTGCAGTATAACATCATAATACTTCATAATCAGTTGTGGAATGTAACTAAGTATATTTACTCAAGTATTATACTTAAGTACAAATTAGAGAAATTTTACTTGAATATTTTCATTTATGTAACTTTATACTTCTATTCTACTACATCTCAAATATTGTATTATGAGTCCATTACATTTGCTTCACAGCTTTAGTTACTAACATGCAAACGATGTATCTTCAAATCTGGTGATTTTGAATGTTTCTGATAAACTGAATAAGTAAGGTTTCTTCCTTTATAGGTTTAGATAATCCTCCTAATTCTTAAACTAATCTAAACTAATCTATTAAAACAAAACAAAAAAACCTTGGGGTCTCTGAAAAATACACTGTTGCCCATAAAGTTGTAATAAAATATGTTTACCTCTTCTCATGAAATGATTGTGACAATGTGATTTAGTCTTGATAGATAAAGTGCGTAGTATGAAAACGTTATTGGTCAATCTCTTCCAAACATATCGTATCCAAAATACACCACAATTAACCTGATGTGTATAAATAGGAATAAAAAGAGGAATGTGTCTGAAAACAAGATTATTCCAACTTTATGGGCAACAGTGTATATAGAGAGGAATTTGACTTTTTAGAGATATGCGTTTCTGGCAGGACAGCTGCACTACAAACTGATGCTGCTGCATTCCAGTTGATTAAACTACCCAACAGATTTAAAATGAACACAACCGTAAATAGTAAATGCAACAATAGTAATGCAGCAGTGATATTAATCCCAAAGCATTAAATGTATAACAGTAAAACACTGACAGGAACATTTTTTCTGCATGAGTACTTATGTACGTACTTGTATGTATACATTCAGTATTTGATATGCTTGCATCACCTCTTAACCCTGCTATGACAATGTTTGTTTTGATTGTGCATGAGGCAGCTTGCTTGACGCTTGTCTGCTAACGGGATATCAAAAACATTAGACTCTAAATTTCCACAAGTGGAGCTGTAAGAGTGTAATTTATGAGGAGAGAATATATATAGCGCATAAGAGTTGTATGTCACCACTCTTGCCAAGCACATAAAGAAGCATTGCATTGCTCACCTCAGATAGGGTTCAAGTTCCTGAGTGAGAATGGTTGGGTCTGAGCTGTCCGACCCCCCATGGGCACCTGTGACAGGTATAAAACAGGAAAAGTACAAATCTCAGCACATCTGATGAAAATATAGGTTGAATATAGAAGTGTTCCAAAACTTGCTGTATTTGTTTCCCACTGCATTTAGCTCATCTAGTGTACCATCCATATAACACAGTGTGTTACACCTAACAGCATTCAAGGCAAGCATTACTGTTAAAAGAGTCATCAGCCAGAATGTGATTCACAGGGACAGAGTATTAAAATAATATGTTCTTTGTATGACCATAAGGATTTTCATAAACCTTCATAGCCTTAGATCCATTGACAGTCTCATGGGATCCCTGACTCATCCTAAGTGTCAGTCAACAAAAACACAGGTTATGCAACTTCCGAGAGAGAGATAAAGGCAGATTTTCCAGAGACGAGGGAAAAATCACCTGATCATCATGGATTTATCATGGATTTACCCGTGTGTGTCTTGCACTGCAACTGCATTGCTATTGACACACACACAGAGGACACATATATAGTCTTACTAATACATAGTATGGAAAAATACTTAATCTGTCACCGTACATGCATAGGAACATCCATCAGGACACAGACAGAGAAACAAAAGCAGGGACACTTCCCCCCACAGCTCTGACTGCTAATAATAGCAACACTGGCATGCACATCTGGACATCTGACATCTGCTCAACAGTGGGAATCAGCCAGGTTACATACTGCATTTCTATGTAATATCATAAGGAGGAGACAAAGGCTTGATTAATGAATAAATTGTTGCAGAAATATTCTAAGTAGGCAAAATATCAACATCATTAAAAGCTGTATAATATGTAAATGCTATCTCTGAGTCTCTGACCTGAATTTTATCTCTCTCCTCATTATGGAAACAGACCTCATCAGCTTTGAAATTAGAGAAATTTCTGTAGTTGGAGCAATTGCCGGCTCAGAGTGTTCACTACACTGCACAGGGAAGTCACAAATGGCAATCAAAAAGACTATGACTGAACCACAACAGAATGCAATAGAGAAGAGTCAGTAGGTGTAATGTCACAGTAAGGGGCTTCACAACACTTTGTCCTTCTTTGTAATACAACCCTTTCAACAACAAACTAAAAATAAAACCTTCTTAAGTTAGGGACAAGGGATCTTCTCTTTGACACACTCCCAAGTTGATCTCTCAAGGCCTAAAGTCAAGCTTTTACCTTATATGTGGTTTCACCTATTAATTATTGAGCACATTTCTCTCAGGAGACTTACCTTTACTATCTGCCCTGTATGTCGTGTCGTCACTTTCTCCTCCACTCTGCTCTCTCTCCTCCCTGCAGTTGGGCTGTCGTTCCTGTAACTTTACGTAAGCCCTCTGCTTCACCTTTAGTTTGTCGTCGTTGGAGAGCACCCCACTTTGTGAAGACATGCTCTCCCAGCTGTCTGAACTGCACAGTCCTTTGCTGTCTGCCTCTTTCTGCTCACATCTGTCCAGGTAACACTCCAAGCTGTCTGAGTGTTTGAACTCTGAGGATGTGTCACTGTCATCCACCACATCGCTCTTGCCGCCTGTTTCCGTTGGTTTGGACTTCCTTTGAGGCTCTGTCGGTACTTCTATCTGAGTGTAGTCCTTCAAAGGTAAAGTGGATGGTACATTGTTTGGGCTGATGCCATTTAGAAGCAATGTTTCAGGGCGTGCCACTCTCCAGAAGCCCTTGGGTGGTGCCCAGTGTCTGGTTGATGTGGAAGATGTTGAGGAGGAATTGGAGGTTGTAGAAGCAGAGGTGGTGGTGATGGGACAGCATAAGAGCACAGGTAGTGGAGGCGGAGGTGATGGTTCATCCTTACTGCTGCTTGAGATATCAGACAGAAGACTCTCCAGACTTGTGCCCCCCGTGAGCCCACATAGGTGGGCCTCATTTCTTTCTGACCTTTCCTTTTCAGTTTCCTCTCTTATCTGCTTTCCTCGTACTTCAGCTGGAGGGTTGTGAATGTCCAACCTCACCTGCACTTCTACCTCCTCCTCTTCATCACTACTGCTCAAGACTTTTGCAGCGCCTGATCTCCAGGAGATGGCAGGCAGAGATACCTGACCCTTTCCCCTGGGCCTCTGTCTGAGAAGGACTTCGGATGGAATCTGTCCAACTGGACTGCTCTCCGAGACCTCTGTGTCCAACCTTTCTCTTTCTTTCTCTTTGTCTTTCCCTCGTGTCCTTCTCTGTGTGATTGTCTTTACCTTGGTCTGTAGTGTGTGCACAGCTGAACTCTGAGGAGGAGGAAGAAGCTGGGTGCTCAGAGAGGGTACTGGGGGCTGAACAGGGCCAGTGATGAGTCCCCAGTTAATAGGAACCCCAACGGGTACAGGGGAACTGGATCGTGCTTGGATATTGTCAACCACTTTTTCTTCCTCCATTGGCTGTTCATGCACAGAAAGTCCAGAAAGATCCTACAGATAAAAAAACAAAACAAAATAACAAAAGTTGATTAGATGCGTGAAGATAAAAGCACGTCTCTTACATGTGTACTACATTTCTGTTACCGCCTACTATGCGATCTGCCCGGTGAGGAGATATGTAATGTGGATTCAGTCACGTTGCCTTATCCACTGATTACTTTGCAGTGCACAGGATAATCCTTCAGATTGAGAATAAGCAACTGCTGCCTGCAACTGAGCCCCTGCACTGATAAACAATATCATACATGTGTGTAAATCAAAATACAAATAAAAACAAAACCTGCCCTTTGCAAATCAGTCATCTATTTCATAAGCAACCCATTAAAATTAACAAATCATTATTATTAAAAATAATCAAAGTAAGCCTTACAACATATTTACTTGAGACTGATTTAGTTACATAAATAGGCAACACACACGCTCTCTCTCTCACACACACACTGAATAATGTACCTGGAGATTGAGCAAAGATGATGTCCTTTAAAACAAAATCGCAGCGTTGAGCATCATGCCAAAGTTGAACATAAATTCATGTGCAAGTGCACACATGCAAGTTGCAGTCCATTCCTAAAACCTGCAGCGTGCATCCTCAGGTTGGTCGCTCATATAAGCAAGAAGACAGAGCAACTTTCCCCTCCGGCTAAAAAAAAAACAAAATCAAAGGAGGACACCAGATAACATGTTTCAGTGTTGCTCCAAATCATCGTCCTGTGCTGTGCAGCTTCCACTCTTCCACCGTCTACACAGCAGCTCCCAGTCCAGACTGTGTCAGCGGCCTCTCTGTCATGATTGGTCCGGTAATCCCTTCAGAAATCAGTGGGATTAGACAAAAATGGAATAAAAAAAATGCCAGCTTTAATTTCGTTCTTGCATCGCTAACCGACTGAAGCTCTCTGTTGCGTAAGTGCAGATCACACACGCACACGCACCGACTCCCGACAAACAAAATAAACAAATCTTAATGGGCTTCAGTGTGAATGAAACATCCACACTTTGTCTTCATCTGTGCATGTCGATGCATCACACATGAAGACACCAGCTATGAGAGAGAAATATAGGCCAAATTACTGCATCATAAAAACAACTGCTGGTTCTTATTTGTCAATACAGCTGATCCCTCCTCCTCCCTCTGTCTCAATTCATCACAGCTCACCCTCTCTATTTCACTGCGTGTGTGTTTTCATGGACACACACACACACACACACACACACACACACACACACACACACACACCACCCCCAGATGTGATCAGACTCTGGCAGATTGCTGCTCAATGTTGTGCTGTGGCTGTGCATGCGGATTAACGCCACCAGATGGCGCCATTGACACATTCACACACACACGCACACACAAGCGATCACACACACACACACACACATCTTGCCCATCTAGCTGTAACCGGCTAGCGACTCTGTTGTCGAGTTGACACCCTCCCCAAACCTCGGCAGCAGCTTAGCTGCACAGTCGACATGGCAAGAAAATATCGCAACAATTTCCTACAGAAACATGAAAATCTTCCAAGTCTTTTGGAATGAGTGAGTAGCATCGACACCGAGCACGTATTTGTTGGGAAACGGAGTGAGACGTTGCATATATTTTTATTTTTGTATTTAACTCGCACTAACGACGCATAGCTGTGGCTAGCTGTGGCTAACGGGCGAGCTAACGGGGCTAACTGCTAGTAGGGGAGGCTAGTTAGCTTTGTGTGTGTGTGACGAAAAGAGTTACTGAAAAATGTGACCAAAACACCGTCCTGTGGAGAGTTTTTGGACGTTTTGAATTAAAATATAGTGAAAGGGAAAACAATCTTAAAGGCAGTTGTTGGATTTAGCTGGGTGTTTTTTGTTTTTTTTGAACGCTGGCGTTACATAATCCTCGCTGAGAGTCAAACGGCTCCACTTTCTGGTGTCACTGTGCTTCTTCGTGTAGCTAGCTATCGTTTCCTTGACCAAACACACGAGATGGTAACTTATTTTCTCACAAGCCTTTGCTCGTTTCTAATCCACAGCCACTCTCTGAATAATGCCTGCAACACGTACCGAGCTGTGATTAGTTTTCGCTTATTAACCAACTGTTTTTTTTGTTGTTGTTGTTTTTAAATCAGACGACGTTTGCTCGCTAGCTTTACCTTTAGCATAAACTAGCCACCCATAGCTTAGCTTCCTAACGTTACCCAACGATTAGCGAGCCAACGCATCGCCTCGTATCTTTTTTTGTTTTGTTGTTTATAAAAACATTACGGGGTGTGTGTAATGAAGCAGCAGTTACAGACACGAACGGCCATAAAATAAAATTGTTGTTTTGTCGCGATAATAGTCGCCTAACCGTGTTGGCAAGCGTTAGCTTCAGGTCCACTAACATAGACTTGGTTTGTTAGCCTCTCTGGGACCCTTTGTCCATAGTCATAGTGGTAACCAGCTCTTCTAAGTAGGCCACACAGTCCTTGTTTTGATCCTTCTCCGTCGCTTGTTTCCTCAGTATCTTACAAATATGTGCTGTGTCACCTTGTTTCTTTTTTTATTCTGTTTTGTGGCACGGTTGAACAAAGCAGACTCGGTGTATTCAAAGCCAGTTGGACTTTATAGATGATATATTTTTTATTTTAAATGTAGTAAAATGTCTGGAAAAAAAACACCCCACTGTTTTAAACCTGCTCAGAAACTGTTGTAATATAACACAAAGAGGACTGTGATGATGACCTGTGTGCAGAAAATGTTCAAACTTTTGCACTAATTTAATTTTCTCTCTCTCTTTTCCAGTATTCATCACGCGATGTGATCCAAAATCCACAATGTGTGAGAACATTTAAGAACGATTGAGTTCGGAAGAAAAAAATCTTGATTCCAGTGGAATCTTTCCATATATATAAATATATATTATTTGATATTTTCTCTGTGTTAAAGCTTACATACGTTTACACACACACACACACACATACGTACGCACTCGTCCCGTCAACATATAACCATGCCAGTGCAAGCACCACAATGGACGGAGTTCCTGCTGTGCCCGATCTGCACGCAGACGTTCGAGGAGACTGTTCGCCGGCCCATCAGCCTGGGCTGTGGACATACTGTCTGCAAGATGTGCCTGAACAAGTTGCACCGCAAGGCCTGTCCCTTTGACCAGACGGCCATCAGCACAGACATCGAGCAGCTACCTGTCAACACGGCCCTGTTGCAACTGGTGGGAGGCCAGGTGAGACTCGCGTCTTTGTGTGTTTGCACGCATCCTTGTTAATGCAAGGATAACAGCTCATGTTTGAGTAGTGGAACATTTTAAGATACAATTTGGGTCTTGACAGCGTGGTGTTTTGTGTAATTATTACTGTTTATGGACTCTTATTAGAGCGTTAATCGCAGGCTGTTACATGATGCACAGAGCTTGGAGATTCCTTTTATGAGTCACGCTCCAGTCGTTGAGCAACGGCTTTAATTCTGTTGCTCTGCTGAGCGCTGGCACAATGAGTAAATCTGTTTTGTCCAACAGGGTGAGGCACATCTAATGGTGTTTTGGCTTTGTTAGCCAAGTTTCCAGGTACCTACTGTATAATAATGGATAAACATCAGTGTATTGACTTTGAGTCTGTTGATTGTCTGATAAAGTCTTGGCTGTGATGTCTTTGAGCTGAGTGCCTTGCGTATTTCCGTTAATGTAGGTTAGTAGAGTAAAATGTCCAATCAAATTCATGTGCCCTCATAGAAATGAAAGTTGTTATGATAGTTTTGTTCCAGTGTTGTTCAGAGAAAAAGAGCTGCAGGTCATTTTGTTCAGTATTAAAGCAAAATGTTTAAAATGATGATAGTTGTTTTGAGTTATTTTAATAGTTTCAATGGATGCCAGTGGTTGTTTAAGTTCCACAACCTGTGCATGAAAATACTGATAAGAAATTTTTCTCTCTGTTGTCCTGGCTTTCTTTTATAATTGTGATAACCTGTCACCTGGGATAGGTGCAGTTCACCATGCAGAGAATGTAGAGCGTATAAGCTTTCAGTACAATGCAGTAATTGTCCATGTTTGTCAAAAAGTTTCTGTTTATTTTCTAAAGATAGAGACACAAAGAGGTGTGGTACATTGAGTTTTGTTTAGATGTTTTAGCTAATATATAAAACAACAAAAAGAAAACCATGACTGTGTACTCCACTACATCATTGTTGAGATATTATTGTTCTTAAAGGTTTCAGCTGTGCGTTGTGTAATTGTTTCCCTCTCTGTGTTTTGCTGCAGGTTCCTAAGGCTCAGCCAGTTGCCTTGATTACCAGTCCAGAGGACTCGCAGCATTATGAGGAGGCCAGGCAGTGTGTGGAGGAGCTGGCCCTCTACCTCAAACCTCTCAGCAACACTCGAGGTAGTTAACACACAGACACACGCTTGTTACTTTTATAGTTTGTTCTACCCTTTTTCTTATTGTCCGTTGACACTTTGCTGCCTTCACGTGTAACTCTGGAGGTTTGCTTTCAGCATGGGAAGTCCAGTGCACACTATTGTTGGCATTCGTGCGGTCTAACATGTGAGAATACTGCTGATAGATGGTTGTGGCCTTGTTCCCTTTTCAAAGAGGATCCACGTGTTTTTGTTTTCTGCAGGGTCATAGTCATGCCAAGAACAAGAAACAGGTTGAAAACAAAAGTCATAAAAAAGGAATCAGTAATTTCCATTGAGACGTTTTTTTAAAAGCACTGACTCATAAACTGGTCTGAAAACATGACGTTATCCGTGTCCTTAAATTGACTCTTGTTGTAAATACGCTTTGACACAACTCCACGCGAAAGAGGCATAAATTACACCAACAATATGTCAGATATAGAAATATGCACCTTTCTGACTTTGTATATAATATAATAAAAACTAGTATAATACTTTGCTGTAGTTCATATTTTGTGTAGTTAAAAATATATATTAATATTTAAATCCGCTAATTTGATTTGTAATCTTGACAGTTTTATATTCAACATTGAAAGTCATTAAAAACAGAAAAGCAGAACTGTCTCTACAACTATCTGTTGATATAGTATAGTGCTATAGAAACATATACATTTTTAAAAGTGATTATCTGTGAATCGTATATTAAATTAACAAAATAATACAGTAATAATTCAATAATAATATTACAAACAAGGAATTGTAGCGAAAGTGTGACATTTATTTAATGTGTAACTGATATTGTGCCATTTTTATTCAGCTTTAACTAAATATGTTACTATGTATGGTGTTGCTGTGACATTATCTTAAACTGAAATACTATTTTATGCCAAAAGGGGCCTTCCATACGTGGTGTGGTCAATACCGCCATCACATGCTGAAACCATTCAAAGGTCGTAATTGTTTCCGTTCTATATTGATAGATCATTGCACCCTTTGTGCCTCATGACAAAACCTTAGGCGTGAAAACTTAAAGCAATTTCCTCCATGATCATCAGCCATGTTAATGATTTATATATTTATATGATTGAGTGATGAAAATGTGCTTCTTATTGAAACTGTTGAAATGAGGCATTCAGACAGGAAACTTGAGTAACTTCTGTGGTTCATCCAAACATGAGGAAATGATTTAACTCATGAATTAGATCAAATATTACTTCCTATTTTTTTCACTCCGCCTGTCATAATTCAACAACAATATTCAGCACAGTGACTCTGTTGAACCTGCAGGCTCACGTGGTCACGTAGGGTGCTTGAAACAAAACCTGCCACATTTTTTATGTCAAGAAATGAACTTGATCTTGTTTTGACAACAGTCTTAAGTCTTTTTTTTATTTATTTTTTTTAGTTTGAGCATATCTGTGTAATCGGGTGTGAGTTGTGTGTGCAGGTTTTTTGTTTGTTTGTTTTTTTTCAGCGTAGTTTCCTGATGATTTAAATAATTTAGCGGTTCAGATTTTTCAAGAGATTTTATTGTGGTGGAAGATTTGTAAAAGGGGAAGTAGTTACGGTAAACTGAGAGAGGTGAAAGTTACTGTACGGAAAAGTACATGAGCCATGTGCATATCAATCAAGTTTGTTTGACATATGAATGTGCTGTATGGAAAGTCTAACTGCTCAAAGCACCCGCACGGATGTTCTAATGTCCTGGGAGTGCACTAATAATGCCGTTTATAATTGCACACTTGGTCAGACAGATTCTTAATAATCAAGTAAACATATTTACTTTAATAAGTTTGATGCACCCTCATTGTCACTGACAGCTGTTTATTCCATTGGTTTATCAGGTGTGGGTCTGAGCAGCACGGCCCAGAGCATACTGAGTCGACCAATGCAGAGGAAACTGGTAACTCTGGTCCACTGCCAGCTGGTGGAGGAGGAGGGCCGTGTTAGAGCCATGAGAGCTGCCCGCTCTCTGGGTGAGCGAACTGTGACTGAACTCATCTTGCAGCACCAGAATCCGCAGCAGCTCTCCTCCAATCTGTGGGCTGCTGTCCGTGCACGAGGATGTCAGTTTCTCGGCCCGGGTAGGTAGTTTGCCATTACTTGCAAAGTGAGACCAATCCATTTGTTTTTTTGAGAAGTGTATCACCCGTGTTTGCTTTTGGTCACTAATGTATTGTGTTTTTTCTCCCCTAGCCATGCAGGAGGAAGCTCTAAAGTTGGTCCTTCTCGCTCTAGAAGATGGCTCTGCTCTGTCCAGGAAGGTGTTGGTTCTCTTTGTAGTGCAGAGGCTTGAGCCACGCTTTCCGCAGGCCTCAAAGACCAGCATAGGCCATGTGGTGCAGCTCCTCTACAGGGCCTCCTGCTTCAAGGTATGTCATTGACTGAGAGCCAGATAAAAATGTTTCTTATTTATTCATTTTTTGACATCGCATGGGCATGTAGTGATCCACAACAGGGCACACAGCCTCAGTATTAGGCTGACCTTGATCATAATCATATCCAGTGCTGTGAAGTGTAGTTCCCCTAATTGAGATTTTACATTGCATGTCAGTTATGAAGAAGCTGTGAAACCCAGAAACGAAAACAAACTTTCTTTCTTCCTCTGTGGCTCCAGGTGACCAAGCGTGATGAAGATTCATCCCTGATGCAGCTGAAAGAGGAGTTTCGCACTTATGAGGCTCTGCGGCGCGAGCACGACTCTCAGATAGTTCAGATTGCCATGGAGGGTGGGCTGCGCATCGCACCTGACCAGTGGTCTTCTCTGTTATATGGAGATCAATCTCATAAGTCACACATGCAGTCTATCATTGATAAGGTGTGTTTTTTTTGTCTATATCATGTTTTTTTATTTGACATCTAATAGTACATAGATGATTTTTGTTTTGCTCCATGTTGGTACAGAATAAATCATGTCTGCCATAAGCCTACTAAAGCATTTACTCCTTTTTTCCCCCCTTGCTTTTGGAATAGCTGCAGACCCCAGCGTCCTTTGCTCAGAGTGTTCAGGAGCTGACGATTGCGCTGCAGAGGACCGGAGATCCAGCCAACCTCAACAGGTTGCGGCCACACTTGGAATTACTGGCCAACATTGATCCCAGTCCTGGTAAGAAACTTAAGGAATCATGGTTTTGTATTGACATGAGGAATAAATCAATAAGTGAATTAGATGCGGTGTCACAAACTGTGACCTCGAGTCCCCTCTTAGCTTACCATATATTAAACTTATCTGGGGGCCAGAAGTCTTATAATGTCCTCCAAAAGTCTGATTGGAAAAGTGTGACTTCTTGAGAAAATGTGGCATATATATATTTTTTTAAACTTGACTTGTCATTCAGTTAAAAGATGATCCAGCCTCAGGGCTTTTGAGTAGCAATTTTTTTTTAAAAACTCCAGCCACAGAATTACTGATTTGTAACTGACCCCCCTGAGCCCTTCAGCCTCCCACTGGAGGAAGTTGTTTGTTTTCTGAGCTGGTACTTTGTGGTCTCAGTTGTGGTCCCAGTACCATCAATTGAAATATTAAGATAAAAGTCTGTTTTTCTCACACCTCTATTTGTTTTCCCACGCAGATGCTCCCCCTCCCACATGGGAGCAGCTTGAGAAAGGATTGGTGGCAGTGAAAACAGTGGTGCATGGACTGGTGGACTTCATTCAGAACCACAGCAAGAAAGGAGCTGACCCTCAACAGGTTAGTCTATCCATTGGACTGGAGATCATAATCCAACCGACCACCAACATTTATTCATTAATTAGGCTTGTAGAAATACAAATTGAATGCTGCGATAATTGATTTTTGTCCATATCACCAGCCCTAATTTTAATGTTCAGTTCTGTGTGTTGCGCCTTAACCAGAATGGCACAAAAAGATAACGTGTCGTCTGTTTTAGTAATACTTGGTGTCTCTCTTAAGCCTCCTCAGCACAGCAAGTACAAGACCTACATGTGTCGTGACATGAAGCAGAAGGGAGGCTGTCCTCGCGGAGCCAGCTGTACCTTTGCTCACTCTCAGGAAGAACTGGAGAAGTGAGTTTGGCAAATATTAACACATAGCACTGTTTACCCTTTTTTTAAGTGTACATTAGATATTGCAGTTTTGGGTGCCTCTTACATATTTTATGCCCGTCAGGTATCGAAAGATGAATAAGCGCCTGGTAAGTCGCCTCCCTGGCTCAGGAGGGCTCATGCCAGATGACGGCCTTTCTCTTGATGTAGGAGTGACCCGGAAGCCATCACCCCTCACCAATGGCAGCAGTGTGCCCTCTTTGCCCCAGCTCATTCCCCGCGGCACCGACACAGTCTCCACACAGTACGAACTGTTAACCCATCGTAAACCCATCAAGATGGATGGGGGGAGTCCCAGTGCCCCAGGGTCACCACCTGATCCGTGAGTTTAGCATTCTCTGTGCATTTAGTCATTTGGCCGTCAAAGAACAGGCAACCACGTGCCTCGAAGTCTACAGATTTGTGTTTCTTTTCTGTAGTTTTTAGGCTCAGGATACTTGACTTGTGTGTAAAGTTGTCTAGCTAACATAGCATAGTCTTTGGTTGAATTGGAAGCCTGCAGACTCTTGGCACTCTGTAGCACATATATTTTATTAACTGGTGTAACATGTTTGTGGTCTGTAGCCTGGACAATGGGCCCAAACCTATGCCTCTACCACATACCATGGCACACCCAAGAATGCCAGCGGACCACCTCCCAGGGGTGAAGCACATGACTGGGGTAGCTAGAGGTCCACCAGTGTACCCACAGCCACAACTCCCTGAGATGTGCTACGATACCCGCCCACCACCTTCTGCTTCTCAGTATGAGACCCCACAATACTCCACAGTGTCAGGTAAATATATATATATATTTTTTTTAACTTAAAACTCTGAAATTATCTAGCAAAGTGACATTAACAATCCCTTTATTTCTCAGGGTACCCATACCAACAGCCGCCACAGTATGTTCCTCGGGATTACATGCGTAATCCTCCACCCAATGAGTCAGGACCCCCTTACCAGGACCCCTACCCGGGCTATGGGCCTCCAGAGCGCCCCTACCAGGCTCCTCACTCTGGTCCACCCTTCTCCTACCCTCACCCTCCGCACCATGACCGAGGCCGCCACGGGAACTACCCTGGCCCACCACCTCCCCCGCAGCCTTACCCATCTCAGAGGGATGGCCTGGTCAGAATGAGTCCCGCGCCTCTAGATGTTCCCCCGCAATCAGCAGGACAGGCTAACTCACTGTACCACCAGGAGCCAAGTGCTCGGGATAGATACCCTCCAGATGGCTACTATCCACCAGGTGCCCAGCCTCCACCCATGAGGGCTTATGTCAGGGTGAGTCATTTTAGCTGTTTGCTTTTTAACACTTTGTGTGGCCATCCTAGTATCAAAACACTAAAATAAATTTTATTGTGTCTTAGGGACCATCGTATAGTGGTTCGCAGCCCAGCTTGGACTACCTGCACCGACGTCGGCAGGAGCTCTTATCCCAGCTGGAGGAAAGGAAAGTCATCTCCCCTCCACCATTCGCTGCCTCCCCCACTCTTTCTCACCCTTTCCCCAGCGACTACCCTCCAGAGGTTAGTACTGTTCATTACGTCTCTGAGACACAAGCATTAAGCTGTAAAATTGGACACATTTAAATTCAACATTCAGGCACTGTAAGTGATGTTGTGGTGCAATGGTTCTAAAAAAAAAAAGAGGTACTTATTGGCCGTGAAACATGGAAGTATTATTGACAACACATTGTCTGTGTGTGTTCTGTGTCTGCAGTACGGTGAGGAGAGCTCCAAAACAATGATGAAATGCAGAGAGTCTGACTATGCAGGCCAATACTCCCCCTGGTCTTGTGAAACAATCGGCTCCTACATTGGCACAAAAGATGCCAAACCCAAAGACGTTATGGTTCCTGGCACCATGGAGATGATGGTGAGTTCACATGGACGTCTTGATTGAACACAAAAGGCATCATAACATTGTAATACGCTTAATAACTCAGCTGTTTGAGGTGCCGAACATATTATCTACTCTTTATCCTAAAAAAAAGTTTGTTCAACTGCAGTGTATCAAGTGACAAGTGAAGAAAGGAAAATGTCCCCTCAGCGTCTCTAATCTCTCCTCTCTGTATCCTTCTCTCTCCATCTGTCAGAACGTGGAAGCTAAGGGTCTGAGGGAACCATCGCTGGAGGCTCCTCGGAGGGGTGCGGAAGTCAAGGACGATGACCCCATTATCCCGTTTGGCCCCCAGCCTACTGTATCACGCTTCGGTGCCATTTCCCGCACCTCAAAAACGGGCTACCAGACCACCGGCCCTGTGCAGGCTATGGCCTCTACCGCCCAGAACCCAAACTCTAAACATATGGCTGTGTCAGGTAAGAGACCGCGCACACCGTGCTTATTAATGACTGATAGCACACTGATTAAAACAAAGAAGGATGAATAGTTGAGAATTTTGCAATAGAAAACATTCTGACAATGATTTTTACCATCTCGCCTACAGCAGAATACACATATGGAAGCCATGCAGGATGGGGTGGAGCGTCATACCCCTCTCACCAGGCTGCCTCCTCCTCTCAGGGACACTTCAATGAGCGGTGAGGCCTGCGTTACTAACTTACTAATACTAGTCAGGCTTTTAGGAGAATATCAGTGTGAAGGTTTGTGGTAAAAGATGAGTGTAAAGCAGTTATTTAAATTTCTCACTGTATTTTCCCCTTCACAGTCTACCTATGGCACCCTCAGACAGAGAACAGTTAAAGATTGAGCTGCAACAGGTCAACCAGCAGATCAACCAACAGACCCAGATGCGAAGCATGGAGGTATGTATGATCTCTGACTAACAATTGTGTGATAAATTCCACATTTTCAAAGATTCTGGAAAAATTTAATTATCAAATAAAAAGAGAATAAAATGAGAGAATTCTGGAGATTACTTAATGTTTTATGTATTTGTCAAGTTATCAAGTTGGCAGTCACTATGAAAATGAAGTCAACGCTAGTTTAAAATAACAGATGTCGTATTTTGTCTGATCCTTGCCAGACGTGTCCAAACTGCAAACTCATCCTCTTCACTTCCTGTCTCACTATTACAGGCTGCCAGTAACTCTTTACTCCTGCAGAGGGAGGCCAGTGCGTTGGCAGGACAGCCTGTGCAGCCGAACCAGGGCCAGGCAACAGCAGCCCAGCAGCAGCAACAGCAGCAGCAGCAGCAGGCCAAGTGGCCAGCAGGGGGAGCGAGTACCACAGCTGTCTCCAGTGAACAGCTGAGCCTGGAGCTCCACCGGGTGGAGAGAGAGATCGGCAAGAGGACCCGTGAGATGGCTTTGGTAAGTAGTGATGGACAAATCTGACAATATATGCTTATCGATTTTTAAAAAGGCCTGGTGATAATCATAGCAGGGGACACTTGGTCTCCAACAATTACTGTGTTATACCAACATATAGCTTCTAATGGCACTTCCTAACAATAGCACAAGAGCATATATACATACAACAATAACAGATGTAGTGCTTATTGGTGTTTGTTTGGATCAGATAAACATTTTGTAAATAATACTCAGGGGTCTGGCCAGCAGCTAAGCATGTTTTGTCCATCTCAAACCAGGAAAACCAAGTAGCCCATGATGTTCAGCAGTACAAGATGAAACCTGCAGAGAATGGACAACCAGAGCACAAGACTCAGCTGGAAGAAATCTTGTCTCTTAGGTGAGTGTGAGTGTACACAACAAAAAAACATATGAATATACATTTATGTCGCCATTAGCCAGTGTTCCTTGTTCTCACTCTGTTTTTTTCTCTCTCTCTCTCTCTCTCTATCTGGAATTCAGCGAGGTGTCAAACGGCTCCAGCAGTCTGCAAGAAAGTGCAGTGGGCGGGTCCATGCTGTCACTGACCAATAAGACGTCTGTGCTGAGCCTGTGCTCTGACCCAGGTGCCACTGGTTCAGAGATGCAGAAGAATGGCGTCGTCCATTCCTGCTCTTAGGCAGTACACACACTTAAACACACGCACACACACATACATACACGCACACACTCAAGATGCTCAGTTGAAAAGCATGCACAGGCACACATACACCCATTCTATTTAGAAGATGAGCAGTATCTGCCGTGATATGAATTTTCTTTCTTTTTGTTCTGTGAATGAGCTTTTTTTAATGACTTTCCTTGCCTGGAAACCAGGGCATATAACATTTCTCGTGTGTGTTAATTTTTTTTCTTTTTTTTTTTTTGTACTGGGACTACGGATTAACAAGGCTCACAATAGATA
Source organism: Larimichthys crocea (assembly GCF_000972845.2). NCBI lineage: Eukaryota > Metazoa > Chordata > Actinopteri > Sciaenidae > Larimichthys > Larimichthys crocea. The sequence goes on from NC_040022.1 coordinate 14,287,304, forward strand.
TATTAGGAAGAGTAAATGGTGGTGATGTTGACAGTGGTATTTTCATTCATTATTTGATTGATTCTCCCCATATAAGATATATATTTTTTGGCATACATGTAGATGAACGGTTAGATAAACAGAAGCAGATTAATAAACAGCTTCACATCATATGCAGTCTGAGGAATCTCTATTACAATCTGAAGATCTGTGAAGGTATCGGAGGAAACAGGACGAGCGTGTCACTTGGTACTCACCCCCAGAATCGTAAAAAAAAAAAAAAAAAAGTGGTCGCCTAGATGTAGATGGTTTGAGGAGGGAAATAATAACAGTATTCCAACAGTATTCAGCTGAAACGGAGACGCGAGGTGTTTTTTTTTAGAAATCACTTTTGCACCATATGCACGTCCTCCCCTACCATGAGAAGTATGATTTTATTAGCGCATTTTATGAACACATCATGTCTGTTTCATACTTGAAAGCAGTATATTCTATATTTAATTGACGCATTCTGTTTTAAAGATTGCAACAAGCCTTTTTGATAATGAGCTTTCCAGATGTTTTTTCTATAAGGGAAATCTACTATGTGCTTCTCTCGGTTGTGGTGTGAGCTGATGTGATTTGGTTGCAATTGCTTTTCGCCTGCGTGCCGTAGGGCTGCATTCAGTCCTGGCCGATTAACGATTTGCAGCACACTCAGAAAGTTGTTTTATTTTTTATTTTTATTTTTTTGGCGGGTGTCTGGGTGGAGGTGGGTGAAGGCACATTAGCTGAGTGTGAGAGAGTGTACATCTTTCTGCCTCGGGAGTCAGGTGAGTGTAAACATGTCAGGGTAAATTTAGGGTTTCCCTCCTCAGAGCTTCTCATCTGGCCACACAAAAGGCTCCCCATTGGGATTATCTTGTCATTTGTTTTCCTAACTTCTATGAAGTTGCCTTCCCTTGTGTTTTTTTTTTTTCTTCTTCTTTTTTTGGGGGGGTTTAAATTTGTTTAGTATTTTTCATGCTTACGTTGTTACGATTTGGGGGGTGTGACTTACCCAGTGAAGGCTTTACGGAGCTCAGTTGAACACGTGTCCTCGTGATGAGATGGTTGAATTGCGAGCAAAAACCCAGGCTTATCATTTGTACCCTTTTTAGAAAGAAAACTGTTGTAGCGTTTTTAGCTGCACAGGACTTTTCGAAATCATGTTTACAGCTAAGGATATTAGCGTTGGTTACTGAGAGGTAAACGCCTTCAAGAATAGCTGTCCACAAATAGCAGATTTGGATATATTTAAGCATCTTTATCGGTGACTAGTATAATCCGTTCACTGTCTTCACACCTTTATGCCATCATCACCACCATTACCACTATTACCGCTCTTTCTCCATCATGTTAATTGTTTACTGCTGAAGCTCGCGGAGCTCCTTGCCTTTTTTGTAAACAATAATGATCGGCTACAGTTTTACAGCTCTGCTGAGAGCGAGTGGGTCCTTGTGTTTAAACGGTTGAAGGATAGAGGAGAGACGCTCTGGGTCAAGTCGTTCTAGTTTTAACGCTGAGCCTTCGTTTTGGTCAGACGAGGGGTACTGAGAAACTGACAAGAGTTTGACAAATCCCTGATAACTGATGAGTCAAATAAACCAAGACACAAATGTTTTTTTGTGTCCGACATCCTCATCTGGGTTGTTTGATGGGCATCTCTTCCAATTTGTCAGCGCCATGATAGTGGATGTTTGGGTTTTTCTGTCTTTTTCAAATTTTCCTACCACACTTCAAGCCTCTGGCTGCTCCTCGCTACATTTATTGTTTAGGTACACAACTCACTTATACATATGAGTATGTATACATACATTAATATACTAAAGCACTATTAATGTGCCACCTCTTATTTTACTCGCTCAGCATTTATATTAAATGATCTCTACTTAGAATCAGCAATTTTTTTTTTTTTTTTTTATTTGTTCTCTGTCCACTGGTTGCCAACACAGACTTTATCCTTTCCCAGACGAAGGACTTCTGTGCGCATTGATGTGTGTTCACTTAATCTTTTGTGTTCAAACAAAGATGTTCTTTATAGACTATGCTTCCGAAGAAGACAAAATTCTGTAACTTCGGAAAATTTATTGAATTTATGGAGACATTTTGTGTGTGCTAGATTGTATTGTAGAAAATGTACCCTAAGTTTGTTTTTTTGTTGTTTTTTTCTTCCTCAAGTGTGCTGTACTGGGTGATAGTGTTGAGGTATTAGAAAAGTGTTGGGGGGTTTTTTCCCACCCCTGCCCCCAAGAGGATATTCAGGAAGTCTGATGAAAGGTTGGCCTTACATCCTCTTGCAGTGCTCCTTTAACTTGTCTACTGTAGGAGCATGAGGTGATCCCAAAAAATAGTAATTATCACTGAATTGACATGACTTAGAGTCACACAGATGGACTCTAATAGACACCCTCCCCATTCAGAAATATCATACAATACTGCAATAATGCAAATCTCTCAAGGTTTAAAGCAAAATGTATATTTTATTTGTTTTTTTTAAGGAAATGTTGTTGACCTAGTCGGGTTTATAGTTCTTTTTCCTTTCTCTTGTTTTTTTTTGTTTTGTTCCTGCAACCGTCGAATTTACTGACCTGCAAGTCTTACAGTTTTCAATGCATCATCTGACCTGATGTGTAGTCAACAGCTCTGAGTATCTGAATGACATTCACACAACAGCTTTGTTCTTCTTTTGACAAACAAATTTACAAGCCTACAAGCTTGATTTGGCAGATATAATTCCTTGTATTGGCAACATTTTTAATGGTGTTAATTCAACACGTTTCTCACTTTGTGCAAGTGCAAGTCAACCAAAACTATCACAATGCTGATTCTACCTGATAGGTCCCTGCAGGTCTGAATGAGCCTAAGGCGCCTTTAGCTTAGCAGAACTGACATACGACGATGTATGGGGTGGTTTACTATATAGTTAATGGCAAAGATGTTCATTTCAATCTCCTGTGTGTTTTTGTTTCTGAGTGGAACTGCTGCCTCTACCCTCATTTACATAACCAGTTAACCCCTCCACTCCCACCCTTGACCACTGAACTCTGTTACTGCTGTTTGAGGCTCACATTTTATTCCCTGACTTTCTGGGGAAATTCGCAAATGGCTATTTTATATGATTACTCCCTTGTAAAATATCTCTTAAATTAAGGTACAGGTTTGATTTCAGCAAGAAAATTTTATATGTATATTATACTCCATTAAGGAATGTCTAGAATTATCTTCCTCCAATGTGGATGTAGCCATTATTACGCCATTTTATGACTTTGTAAGAGAATTCACTGTGTGAAAATTGGTTTGCATTTTTGTATAATACAATCTGCTTTTTTTTTTCGTTTGATACGAGAGGGAGGTCAAACTGGAAGTTTGAAGAGAGGAAAAAAATGAACCTGTGAAATTGAGAAAACAAAGTGTAACTTATGTACAACAGTGATTCTAAGCTGAGGGGGAAAGATTAAATGATATTGCTAACTCAGAATGTTGGTGTCATTGTTTTTATTTTTATCAGTTAAAGAGCACTTTTTGCAGTTTTGTAAAGTGTGGTTCAGCCAAGGTCAGTACCATAACATCTACGTTGGGTGCGGTCCAAGGTGTAACACACTGAATCACTGCTTTTTTCTTGATATAAACACACACACCACTTTATATAAAGTTGGTGGAACACACATCTTGCTGGTCCAGTATGGAGAAGAAATGGTTTCTTGGAAGATTGTATCAATGTGACCTTAGTGAAAGAACCCGCAAAACCTGTACAACCAGGTCTCCTAATAGTGTTTTGTCTCATAAAGTAAACTTTCTTTCTTTTAAGTTACAGACCATAGTAATTGTAAGGCCCCACCCACCTGAAGCTCACATTCTCCTGTAATTTGATAAACACCAACTAACTTTGAGTGCTTTTCTTACATACATGCATAAGAGATGGTCCCTGGACAGGCAGCAACAGGCAGCAAGCTCCCCTGGGGAGTGGGGGAGTACAGTTTGGGGTAATTCCACTGAGCTTTTCTGGATTGTACACATTGTTTCTTAAAGGCTATCTATGAACTGTCTGCTATGAACTTTGCAGATGTTAATGCTGACATACAAACAAAACTTTCACGACTCATGGTGTAGAGTTAAATGTATTGTCAATGTGAAATTCTACATAAATATTTGATCGAAAAAAATGTTTTTGTAGCTTACAGAGGTTAAAATCATCAAAATGTTATCTTACACAGGTCATATTGGGCATTCTTCAATTATTTCACAATATTTATATTACAACTTCAGGTAATGTAACCCAGTGACTCAAATACCAAAATGTATTTAGATCAAGTATTTTTGCATTGGACATTAGTGTTTTCTCTACTCTAGAGTTGTATTTAGAGTCAGTGAATAAGAATTACCAAGACAAAGAAAAGAAACTGAAATCCTGCCTTTGGCTGAATGTGTTCATCAGTTAAACCGTGAAGTGTCAGCCCATCCAGTGATACTGGATGCAGTGCAGTGCATTATGATGGTTGGTGATGATGATGATGAAGGAGGGGAATACCTGTAATATGACTATGATTATGATTATGAAATAAGCAGTCAAAAATATTCCCCACAACCAACCAAAAAAGAACAGTAAACATGATCATCATCCTTTGTTATTTCTCTTATCTATGATTGTAAGATCTAATTTGTTATTGCATTATAAAAACAATAATTAGATATTTCTATAAAATAAGCCACTTTTTCATGTCACTGCGTGTGTGTTCACAGAAAAGGTAGCTAAGATGAATCATCTTCTTTTAGTTAAAGTGTAAAGAGCTGTTACTGGAAAACCTGCTTCCAGGACAAACACACTGTGAGTCGAACATATTGTTACTCCACATTTGTTGGATCCCAAGTTACATGTCTATTGTCGTGCAATCCTCCCAAAGCAGCCATGTCCACCTCTTCCAGCTGGAACCCAAACACCTAATGTGGGTGAGAGGTAGATGAAATGAGAAAATGAATGGCTGTGATACTAGAGACCATAAAGTGAGAGTTGGCTTCTGATTACCTCACTGCCTACTCTCCTGAGAGAGACCAAGAAATGTTTGTGACAAAATTTCACAATAAACTTTTATATTAATGATTAATCTTTCTCAATCATTCTTGGTTTTTAACTGTTTTTACAATGGTTAATATGTTAGTTCAGACACCAGAGTCCCACATTAACATAAACAAACTAATCAGTTGAGGCACGATAGTCCAAAAGATCCTGTGTTCTCCAAGATAAAATTATTGCAATATAACTAAACAAAATCTTAATCTTACTCTTTAACAAAAAGCTATAATATCTCTGTTAGGCCCTTTCCATAATGTAGTCATAAGACACTTAAACATAAAAACAATCTGAGCCTGTCAGTGGTAAAACTAAGCACTGTGAGTGGACGTTCAATGATGGTTTAAAAATTGCCCTGACAGCTTTTACTGCAGCCTGTTTCACTGCAGTGTTCTTACTTAATCATGGACCAATTTCCCCATTAGTAACTTAGTAACTAACAGAAACATAGAAACACAGTGTCCAGGCTGAAAAATACCAGACTTCCCTTTAATGTCAAATGACATCAGGCAAAAGACTTACTTCACAGTTTTCTTGTATCCTCTTGTGTTTGGTGGATTTTGGTATCGTAACAACATTGTTCTAAGGAAAAGTAGAGAAATCATTGCATTTTTGGTAAATATATATATACACATACATACATACATACATACATAGACACAAGCGTTATGCCAATTCAACTTATATCTGAACAATATTACAACCTGAATACTCCAGCGGATGCAGATCTGTGCAGGTGTGCGTCTGTATTTTTCTGCTATTTGGAGAACAGTTGGGTCATTGAGGGCTTGACCCTTGGCCAGAGGACTGTACCCTTCAAACACAATTCCCTCCTGATGACAGTACTCTATGAGGTGATTGGGCTGCTGGAAAGGATGGTACTCCACCTGATGGGACATAACAATTTTACTCTATGTAGGCATCTTAGAATTTACTTGCATACTCCTGATACATTCATAATTCATCTGGTAAGAAGATTTCTCATTAAGAGGGTAGGAGGGGAATAATCTCAGGACAGGAAATTATATTCTGAAAACATACTTACGAATACTGCAAGTGTGGATACAGGGACCCTCATGAGGAGGAGCCACTTCACCACCACACATATCATCTCTGAAACAAGCTTATTCTTTCCTAAATCTGACCCGAATGCCTTTAAAAAATAAAATACCGTTACCATCTACCTGGTTAACATGTGGCACAATACTACAGTCTTCCTTTAACTGTTGTAGGTGGTGGACCAGAAAGTTGCTCACTCCAATAGCACGGCACACACCTACAGTGACAAACAAGGATATTTGACATACTCTGAAATACCTCACTCTGACATTATTTTATATATAGATATATATATATATTATATATATATATAATAGATATATATATATATAAGATTATAGTATATAATATATATATATATATATTATATATATATATATGTATATATCTCACATTGGTACTTGATATAGTCACTTTTTTTTTGTTGCATACTTTCAAGGTGTTTCCTAATATGATCTTTCATGTTTTATACCTTCTTTATAAAGTTCCTCCAAAGCTCTCCATGTCTCAGCTCTCAGCTCCCTGTTAGAGCAACCAGGTCGCATTGAACCTGGCCAGTGCATCAGGTAGAGATCTAGAAAAAAACAAAAACAAAATAAAACACAGAAAACTGTAGTTTTTGTTTGACATGTGTTAATCAATCACAACCCATACCAAAATATTCCACCCCCATCTGTGAGCAGGAGTCAAGGCAGGCTTTCTTTGCAGCTTTGTATCCGTAGTCCCCTGGCCACAGTTTATTGGTGAGCCACAGTTCACTTCGTGGTATTCCACTTTCTCTGATAGCTTCGCCAAGTTTCTCCTCACAGCCATAACGCTTTGCTGTGTCCATGTGGCGCATGCCGCACTCAGTGAGTGCATACACAATGGCATCATGAGAGAATCCACCGTAATGTGAGGTGCCTGGTATAGAAAGAAACTATTAGTCAAATCGTAGGCAGTTAAAATTCAAATATTCAACTGGTTTTATTCAGAGCATATTCAGAAATAGTAGGTCTACTGGTAAAGTCCTGTATGGATATACACTTACAGTATATTATTAAGTACACAATAAACAACAATATTAAGTAAGAAAATAAAAGAATATACATGTATGTACAGTAATATTCAACAATTATTACAACAGATTTTGTCACATCGCTGACTTGAACTTTTACTTGCACTAAGAAAATGTACAGAAAGAAAAAAAAGGAGAATTTACTTTGCGTGTGTGAATGTTTATAAGTTACCAATGAATGGACACAAATATAATTATATAGGCAAAATTTGCATGCATACCATAGATGATTAAAAGATGCATGTAAAACAGCATACAGTGGTTGAGTTTTGCATTTATATTACCAGAATTTACCCGAGTAAAACGCACCTAATCCTAATACTGGAATCTGCAGACCATTGGAAAGTGGGAGTGTGGGGCAGCTCAGCACTGGTGACATGTTCATCTGAGCAGTGCTGGGAAACCTGAATTACAAAGCAGTGTTATCTTTGTTTTTAATATCCCCTTGTACTACTAGTACTATGCAACATCTATGTGTCATTACACGTCTGCGTTACTTTACGACAACCCAAACTCTTCCAAAGCGCCTAAATGTTAAGAGTATATAACTGTTACACACACTTCAAGCTCTGCCCTGCAAACAACACGTACCTGTGCTTTGCTGTGAGCCGTATCTTTCCGGATAAAAGTGTGCTTTGGTTCTTGAGGTGTATTTTGGCCTCTTTCCTAATGCACTTTAGCGTCTCTGGTGTAGGCGGAGATGTGCCGACAACAGCCAATCCAATGCGTTTGTTCAGGCCTAACAAAGATGGCGTCTGTTTTCAAACGGTATCAAACCACGTTCAAAGGAGTGACAACAGATACGATACGACACTGTAACTGACTAAACGTAAACACAAACACTTTAATTAACACTATTTTAAAGTAGCTGGTAATTTAAACCTTTTCCAAACAACACAGACGTTCGTGTTTTTCTTTTCTTTTTTAAACTCACAGTACGTTGCGTGCTAACGTTAGCTCTTTGCTTTTAGGCTCTTTGGTTAGAGTCATCCAACATGGCGACCACGTAGAATAAACAAGGTTGTTTGCAGCGCCAACGCAAAATGAGGTGAGTTTAAAGTCACGAGAAGATTTAAAAACATCACGGCTGCTGCTATAAATGTAAAGAAATACCTCATGTCATGTGGCAATTGTGTAAACTCAAAGTATGGCGTCGTGTACATGTAAAGAAATACTACTGCGGTTAAGCATATACCATAACGGTTTCACACAATGAAGTTTTTGTGCAGTTTAATCTGTTTTGCTTGCGTAATAAATTCAGTATGTGCAGTGCATGTGTAGCTGGACCTCTCCGGGAAATTAATCATAGTACTCACTTACTTGGTCGTCTCTTGCTAATGTGCAAACTATTATCATTCAGTTACTCAATGACAGACTTGAAGGGGAAGTGTTTCTGCAAAAAGTTTCCACCTATATTTGAGTGTAAAAACATGCCTCTCCCTCTCATAACGTGTCTAATCTAGACTAAGTAGAGTCTGTTTTAAAAGAGTGTTCTGGCATATCTTATCTGTGCACCTGATATAATGCAGGGTCCCCCGTTTATGCATGGGGCTCAGGCGAACCTATCTGGTTTGGCCAATCCTGCTGCTACTCCTGGTTGGTGCAGCCTTGACAGCTCTGCTTCCCCCTGCTGAGGACCAAGCAGGCCTTGGCGTCCTGGGAGTGTTGCGGCGTGCAACATCACCAAAGGAGAATCCACATGCACAGGCCCACAGCACGGAGGAGGAGCAGAGGTTTACCATCATCATCCAAACTTACAACCGCACAGACATTTTACTCAAACTCCTAAACCATTACCAGGCGATGCCTCATCTTCAGCGGATTATCATCGTCTGGAACAACATCGGGGAGCAGACACCTCTGAAGTTATGGAACTCTTTGGGGCCTCATCCGGTCCCTGTGGTCTTCAAGGAGCAGAGCAGCAATCGAATGCGCAACAGACTGCAACCGTTCCCTGAGATCGATACTGATGGTCAGTTTATCTGTAGGCTTTCAAATTGTGTATGTCTGTTTTTTTTTTTCCACTGCTGTTTGTTTGACTTATGCTTTCATCCTTAGCTGTGCTGATGCTGGATGACGACACCCTGGTCAGCGTTCCTGACATCAGTTTTGCTTTCACTGTCTGGAAGGTAATAAGCAAACAAAGATGGTGAAGACGAATGTGATACACATTCTGCTTTGAAATTACATTTTGGTTAAATCTGATCTGATTATATAAATAAAAATGTGTCAGCGTTACGTGGTACTTTTAACTGAACCATACTCAACATGATTGACAGCAATTTCCAGACCAGATTGTTGGGTTCGTCCCACGAAAACACGTCTCAACACCAGGAGGAGTGTACAGTTATGGCAGCTTTGAACTGCAGGACCCAGAAACAGCTGGAGGTGACAAGTAAGTAGTATTTGTTTTCCCTCACACTTATTGGCTGTTTGTTTGGTTTGTTATTACCTATAAAATGCTGTACTACGTTTAGAACTTGCAAAAGGCTTTTTGTTTTTAATCTTTATATCCTGATCCACTCTCTGCAGATACTCCATGGTGTTAATTGGTGCTGCCTTCTTCCACCGCCGCTACCTGCAGCTCTTCCAGGACCAACCTCAAGAGGTGCACGCGCTGGTGGATGAAACACAAAATTGTGATGACATTGCCACAAACTTTGCTGTAGCACTGTATTTAAAGAAGTCTATAGGAAGCATTAACAAACCCTCTGGGGTCTTTGTCAAACCTGTGGACCTCCGCAACCTGGAAAAGGATGCCAGCAGTGGGTACCACGGTATGTGGCATCGCCCTGAACATCTCCTTCAGAGATCCTACTGTCTGAACAAACTGGCACAGATCTATGGCTCAATGCCACTCTGCTTTTCCAACCTGATGGTCTCACAGTTTGGCTTCCCCAGCTATGCCAACCACAAGAGTAGAGGCTGAGGACCTGCCACATCTCTGACTGTTTTGGATAGAAAGAAGTAGCAATCTGGCTGGTCTGTGTTGATTTAATAACGCAGCACATGTCTAGGATTTGGTTGATTGCCTGGTGTGCAGCTGAAGAAACTTGTAAAACCTGTTAAAAATCATCATATGAATATTTATGTCCACCTGCTCAGGTTTCTGCTATTTCTCATGCCATAATATGAGTAGTTTCACTGTGGCATCATGACCTTTACACCAAGGATTGTTAAGGGATTTTCTACAGTCCAGTCAGCTTAAAGAGCCATAACTGATGAGGTAGTCTGTATACTATTGCCAAAGCTGCCTTTTCTTCAGTAGTGCAGTTACTTTATAGCCAGCAGGTGTCAGTCTTAGATCTGATTAGACAGTTTGTAACCATAATTTAGACACTGTCTTAATCAAATTTAGTAATTTACTACTATTATTTATTGTTTATTGAATGTGTTACTGTCTGGTGAGCTTATGATTATAGCCTCTAGGTTCTTCAGTATTCTTTGGCCAAAAATGAATCCCACCAAAGTGTGAATAGAGAATAAATATGTATTTATGTGCATATCAGCATAATCTTTATGTACAGTACTGTGCATGCGTGGACAATCATATATGACTATATATCATGCAATTCAGTTCAATAAAGCCAGCATGTCTCTCCTCTGAACTGAATTTGTAGTTGAATTTATAATTATGATCACTTAATAAGAGTTATGTTTTGAAATGGGTACTAAATGGTGAAAACATTCTAGTCACAGTGCCAAATCCAGGGGGTGAGTATTGTCCTTGTTTTTCCTAAAGCCTACCTTGGTTTTCACAGGTTTCTGTCTCAAATATTGTCAAGCCAGAAAAGATCAAGATCCCCCTTGGGAAGGAGGAAAGGAGTTCACACACAAAAAGGATTGATCCCCTTTTATTTATAAATAATTGCGAAACTGTGTCAACGTTTGTTGAAACTCTCATTTTAATAGCAACATGAAACCGGCCCAACTGTGCGTTACATTAAATTAGGCAACTTATTTACTCCTTGAATTGTAGCATCACTCTGGTATTTCAGTCCATGCTTATACAATTGCTCTCAATAAAAACAGGAAAAAGGCTGACATGGAGGTTGAAGGTTGAACATCTTCAAATTATTTAGAGGTAGGAGAGTGACAATATTTTCATTTAGTTGCTTGTAGTGTGTAACTTGTATGGCAGCAGATGTTCTCAGTCAGTCTACACAGTACGCATCTGGATTGTAACACCAGCTGTGAGGCCTGACCTGTTTTTCAAATTTCAAGTCTGAACACCATTACATCAGTGTTAGCTCATTACTAACCTTGAATGAAAAACTATATACTGATCAGCAAGAACATCTGACTCCTCCTAGGTGGATAAAAGCGTCCTTGCATATTCTGAGGTAACTCTGGACTCTAGTTCTTTCAAAAAGGATCCAAGAGACCTCATTGTGGTCCAGGTCCACCGCCACCATTACCACCACTGACCCCAGGCCCACCTCCTGGCTTGGATCCACCGGCATCTGCAGAACGCATGTCATGCCACAGCTTCACGAAAGGCTCCCTCTTCCTCCAAATCAGTTTGTGACCATATGTCACATACCACCTGTAGGACAAGATGTATGGAGATGGTTAAATGTGCTGACTGCAGGACAGGGCGCCACCAAACCACATTTAAAAGCCATTAACACCCTCTTAAAAAAGTGTAAAAGCATCCAGTAATTACAGTAATTGTTCCATAACAGTGATTGATTGGCTGTTATAACGACCAATATACCATTCTTGGGTTCAGGTGATGATAAATGGGCCATCTACTGTACATCCACTGATGAAGATGTGTAAGATGTCTTTGAAAGCTCCTGAAAAGCTAGTATGTTTGTTGTTGTTCTAGGGCTTTTGATCAGCTTTCACGATCTTCATCAGCAGATAGAGTTTGCCCAAGTTCGCATGGTGTTATAGATATTCTAATGTGCGTATTTTAAGTATAAAATTAAGGACACTCCAAATCAAAATCTTCATTTACAAATAGCACACAATAATTTGTACTTTACAAAACCTAGAAATGTACTTGACTCCTCTTTTTTTAAATGCAAGAGGTACATTGGCCACTCACACTCCAAAAAGGGCTCCGCCAATATGAGCTGCATGGTCAAACAGCCGCCATCCCAGAACAAGTCCTGCTGTATCGATGGCGATGAGCGCTTTCAGAGCCTTTCAGACCAACGACAGGAATCCGAAGTTACACACGATGTAAACTGCACTAAAAAAAAAAAAATCTACCACAGGTATCTTTCTGCCATGCATTCCGACATGCATACTTACACATTCACTCACACACACTGGACTTTGTCCGTTTCGTTCATGCACAGATTTACATCTATTCCCTGCAGCGAAAACACAACATGGGAACCGTCAACAACACCCTGTTAAATGTGTGAATCATGTTTAATTCATGTTACACTTCAGAGGTGTGTGTCTACATGACAGGAAAAAGATTCCATACAATACATGGCACACACACACACACACACACACACACACACACACACACACACACACACACACACACACAATCCCCATGTACACACACATACTGTTCATCACTCACATTTCCTGCTGTGAAAGTGATCATAGGGAGGAAGATTATGCCTAGTTTGGCCTCTGGCACTTTTGTACAGACTGCAGCCAGTACTGCCATGACGGCACCTGACTGTGGATCAAACAAAAGACGTGTGAAAAGATTAGGATTATTGTACTTCTTCTGCGGAAAGCTGTATGAAGATTTTAGCAAATACCTTACCGCTCCTAATGATGGATAGAGGCGCCCACTGGCTGCTTTACACATGTAACTAACCATAGTAGAAATCACACCTAAAAATAGACAGTATGATTGAGATATCAGTCTTTCTTCTCCCCCCAAAAACTCAATTCATCACTTCTAGTCCTATTCTTTGTGAGGCTCACCAGCAGACAGGTAGACTGCGAGAAACTGTTCCCTCCCTAAGAGAGAGACAATTCCTGAGGAGAATGTCCACAGGACATACATGTTGGCCACCATGTGGATAATAGAGTAGTGGCTGAAGGAGGACAGTACCATGGGAAGGTAGCGTGTTTCTGTTGACAGAAGAGAAAAATGGCTTTAACCATACAATGCCTTTATTGTCCTTGCGCAAGCACGTTGTGTTATTTATTTCATTTCCCATAAAAAACAACAAGAGCAGGCATACTCACTGGAGGCTGGGTTGGAGGTGAAGTACTTAATCATGCTTCTTTGCATCGAAGGCATCCGCCAGCAACACAGGACTACAGCATTAACTGCAATGATACCTGGACAAAAAATGTGGGACTATAGTAAATGTGTAAAGAAGCTGATGGTTGCCTTGAATCTGAAGAAACACAGCAACAGCATAAGTCTGTGCCCGCGACATAAGTTACCAGTGACAGTCCTCTGTCCTTCTGTGAGGCTACTCCAGAAGTCGTCCATCATGGACATCAGGAGGATGAGCTGTCGCTGGAAGCCTGATAGCTGTTTCCACCAGTCATGCCAGTATGCCATGTCCTGGGAGCCCTGGTAATATATGAATGCAAGCAGCCGATTAGATACACTGGTTGACAGCAGTGGAGGGGAGAGCCAGCAGTTTGTCATCATCACCTGTGAGACGTTTTCTGCCTCATCTTCATCTTTTGCAGACTGAACTCTCGACTTCATGGTCTCGTATTGCAGAATGGCTGCAGCACCAAAGGAGCACCCTGTAAACTGACATGGGGTCAGACAAAAACCCAACACCATCATACAGTCCCATGCATCTATTTTCTCTTATTTAGCAGAAAAAAAAAAAAAAACAAGAGGAGTTTAACCTACCCCTACTGTGAACATCAGCGGTTTGAAAAGGGTCGGTCTGGGGACTTTGGGAGGAGGTGGGGGACCCGGTGCGCCAGCCTCAGAGAGGTTTGTTTCTTGGGTGACATTTCCTTTCTTTGTATCTGGCCTTTTGGCTTCCCGACGGAAACCACATCTCTGTTGGTTGCAGGAGTTGAGTCTACCGATTTAAAAAAAATAAAAATAAAGTGTAACCACAAGGAGGAAGTATTAAAACCTAATTTACAGATAGACAGCTTAAAAAAAAGCAATATAACAACCCTGCAGCGAAAAGTGTGACGCTTTTTTCTCAACTGGTGATTCACCTCTGTGATAAATATTCTGCGGTTGTATAATCTCTAAGTCTGTAGGGCTGCAACTGATGATTATCTCCATTAGTAAGTCATTGTTTGGTCTGTGAAATGTCAGAAACAAGTGAAAAATGGCCTAAATAATGGCCTACAGTGATATTTTCTTGTTTTGTCTAGTTTAGTTCACTATCACATAAGACAAGGAAAAACAGCAAACCATCACAATTGAAAAACCAATACTGTTTACTGTTATTTACTCTTTATTTGTTTCTTTAGTAATTGTTTTATTGTACAATGTTAGTCTGACCAACAGCCTTATGGTTTCACTGATCATTTAATGCAAGCAGCATCTGTGTAAATGTGGAACTATAGGTTTAATAGGTGAGTAGCATGCAGGAAAATTGCATAACTACCCTGCAGATTAAAACCACAGCTATTTATTCATCACGAAGGGTGCTGGCTGCAGACTTTTTACTGTCAACAGACGAAACGTACAGCTGACTCTTTACAATGACAGCCGGAACAGTTAGATAATAACACACACACACACACGCTGCTGGCGCAGGCAAACACACACGTCGTGTCAATGTCACTGCGGAGTCAACACCTTTATATCCGACCTCACCTGGAGCTCTGTGAGGTAGTGTTGGTGGATCTGGTCAGCTCTGTTTTGGCCCATTTCATTACACATCCTCTCCACGCCATGTTTGTCATGACCTCCTGTCTGAAGCCCGACCCACTGGAGTCAATGCTGCGTTCACTGACTCGTCTGAAAGCTCCGGCTTTCTGGCTTTCTCTTGGTGTTGTATCTTTTGGTGGAGTGAAAGGAAGCGAAGGTTCTTTGTGTGGCTAAAAAAATAAAAATATATTGGTTTCTATTTACTCATTTAATGAACAAAATGTGAAAAACGAGTACCATGTGAAGTAGCAGCCTCTGGGTTTTTTTTAACTTTTTGTTCATTTGTACACTTTTCAGCTTTCCCTTACTAGTCCAGTTTGCACTATTTGTATTTATTTACATTTTAATCCAATCAATCCAATCCACTTTATTTATATAGCACGATTTTAGCAAACACAGGGTTTCCAAGGTGCTGCACAATACGATAGAACACAATGAATAACAATATAGAAACACGACAAAACATCAAGTAGATAATAGAAAGATAGAAAACAATAAAAATAAAATGAATAAAAGGCACTAGATAAAATAAATAAAAACAGACAAAAATAAATACGTAAATAACAAAAAGCATGTATGCACATAAAATCAACCATCTACATGGTGTTAAAAGCCAAAGAGAAGAGGTGGGTTTTAAGAAGGGTTTTAAAATGAGACAGAGAAGAGGCCTGTCTCACGTGCAGCGGCAATTCTACAGATTTTACAGACACACTTAACTTGGTCATATTGCTTTTTATATATGTATCTATGCTATCCAAATTAAATAAATAGCATGCAACTGCGGTGGCCTTTCCCCCTACGTTTATTCATTGTCAGAACTAAGCAGATATATGTATGTGCACAGTTTATTTAAACCCTTGCTAAACCTAAATAACTGCCAGCCTTACAAATACTATCACCTAGGCAACCTATGTGCAAATATGTCCACAGTTAATAGTAAAAACCTGTATATAGATACTTTGTTATTGTCCATTTTATGTGCACTGTGTGTAAATACATTGAGAGCTACTAGAAACCAAGGAGTTATTGCTTCTTTAGTATAAAGTTGTTTTTCATTCTGAAATAATAGTTGAACTTGAAAGCAGCAGAAGGTGCGGACCTGGATGTCTTTGTGTTTTTCCATAGGCAGCACTTCACTTCCCTCTAGTGGCGTATTAAAATACAGATTTATCAGCTGCAGGAAACCTTTCCAGCAAAGTCACAGTGATGGAAAGTAACTAAGTATTGTACAGTTACTGAAGTAATGGATTTCAGTACAGGTTTGAGGCCTGTTTTAACAAATTTGTACTACTTCTACAGCACTTCTAAAGGAAATATTGTACTTTTTATTACACTCCATTCATTTAATAGCCTGTGTCTATGCAGATTAAAATTTTATCTATATCTATAATTTTATCTATAACTAATGATTAGTTTGTAAAATATGATGCATGGGCCCTTTATACAGTCCGCATTTTGACAGAGTACGAAAAGCACAGGGGTAAATAGTAACATGAATCGCGAATGAATGAAATCCATTTAGATGCCTCAGTTTTCAGCTTCCTGATGTTGGTCGCGTTGGGTCACTGTCACAGTATAATGATATCTGTGCTATTAAACTTCAAAGTTGGACATCAATGCCTCAGTGCACAGTCCAGTAATGTAATATAATCACTGCATGAGTTTTACTTCTGATACTTTTAAACTTTCTACATTATTCTTTAAAACATTTGTAGTACATTTGTTTGATTGTAATTTGTTTCAATTATATATTTTTGGTACTGTATTTTTATATGTATTACTACTTTTACTTACATAAAAGATCCAAACACACCTTCCAATGCGGACCCATTTACAAAAGAAAAGAAAAAAAAGACAATAGAAAGAGAGAACAGAAAAAATGAATGTGAAAGTTCTGATGCAGAAAGTGAGAGCGCTGTACAAAATGTGCTCAAAAAGTATGAAAATATTAGCAAAAAGGGTAACGAATGACTTATTTTGCCTCTTCTTCTTGTTCTAAATTTAGCACATTGAAGTTTGTTTTCGTTAAAACAAGAGAGAAAGTCGAGGGATTCTTGGTAGCGGTAGCTGAACAGTATTGATGACACTAGGTGTTGCTATTGGCATCTGGACAAGTTCCACAAACTTCTCATAAGCTTGCCAGTGACTCCAGAAATAGGTGAAGACGATAAAATTTACAGTGAGAAGGCTGCACTGCAGTGTCTGCAGAGTAACTAGGGCTCTCCTCCAATGTAATACCTGCACTTGACTTGGTGGGCCACATTAGCTATAGACAATATTGCACAAAGAAATGTAAATGTAGAGCTGTAATAGAGCTATGGAATACTGAAAGAAGTTTAGAAATAGGCAGGTAATTAATCTTAACTGTAGCAGGCATTGCATCCTGTGGGGCCATTATATTACCATCTCATACTTCTGCCAGAAAATTATATAGTTTTACAAAAAAGTGTGGGGTGTAGAGGTTTCAGGGCAAAGATACAGTGTACAAAGAAAGGAGAGAAATATGCCTTTGCCACTGTATGGACCCAAGGACACACTGCCAAGTCAGATGATATCCTATGGGTGCAGGTCTGGGGCAGAGGAGGACACGAGGGAGATGTGGAAGAGGAGGAGGAGGGATGAAGAGAGCAGGAAAAGGGAAGGGATGACAGTGAAAAGAGTGAGCACAGGCCAGATTGAGGTGGGGAGGCCAAAGAGAGGAACAGAAAGAGGGAGGAGAGTAGACGAAAAAAGGGTGAGAATCATAAATATTTAAGCAGCCGCAGAAGTTAACTTAGGTAAAAAAGCTGTTTGTGATGTGGATTTTGGCATAAGTGCTGCAGACCTGCCGTGTAACAACACAACCCGCATGCAAACACACACATTCATCTCTCCCTGAATCTGTAGAGGACTATAGGTTCCTTTCTGATCAATGCAGTGCATTTTTTCTCCCAGCAGAGGTGTCCTCTTTCAAGTCCCCTCATCTCATTGATTTGATGCGAACCGACGCCTGCCAGGATTCAGCCTGCGTTGGAGTCAGGGCAGCAAGGCCTCGGTCATGTGACAGGAAGTGTGATGTGTGAAACTTGTCGTTCGTGTAGGACACCGATTCATTCTTACTGCAAATATGTCTAGATAGAGTGAATAATAAAAGCAACTCTTAACATTTGGCTCCCGTGATTGAGCAGTGATTTGGATCCACAGGCATGATGCTGAATGTCATTTGGCCTTGAGGCTTCTATTTCAGCCCAAAGGCTTGAAACATCTTATACCAGCAGCACAGTCTTTTTATACCATCAGAGGAAACTCTAGCTGTTATCATAGCGTCCCATCAGGGTGCTGACGAGGAGCTTTCTAAGACATGGATCAATGGGCCAGTTAGATAATACCACAGTGTGACTTGTATTCTGTTTTTTTTTTCCTTGCATAGATTTTGAGACTCATTGGTGGTCAGTGTGTGATTGTGGTATTTTTTTGAGAAGTTGTCCTCAGCTGATTTGCACAATCATACCTTATGTCCTGGACCCCAAGTGAGATTTCAAATAACTCCAGTGCAAAGTCCTGATGTATATTTTACCAAAAATGCCACAGAGGATGGTGCACAGCATAACAACATCAACCTCTCACTAGTCTAACTGATAAACAGAATTTCAAGGTGTTTTTGTAAAGGTTTGTTTTTTTTATTTTTTAAATGGAGGTAAAAATGAGAGGGACACTTAAATAAAAATGAGAGCAGCACGCGCTGTACCTCTGTGTGCATATCTGACCTGGCAGTTTACACTGATTTGATTACACAACACAAGCAACTTCCTCAAGAGCTTTTTGCACAAATCCATTACACTGGAACAGCCAGCTCATTCTGAATGCACAGTACAGTCCTTGTATATACTGTACACAATGTCAGAATCGGAATTCTACTGCAGTATAATCAAATAACAGCCACAATAAAGAGTCAAATGCTCAGGACATGACTATTGATCTATGATTCATTCATTAAATATTAATGCCTCAGCGAAAATATCATCTGCCTTTGCTAACAGTAAAGCAACACGGTTTTCAGCAGGTGTGTGAGCTCATTGCTGTAGAGGTGGAAGTGGAAATGATTTATTGTTAATATTGTTATGAAGAATGCATAAAACACAAGTGTACTGGCATTTGGTGAATTTAGAATAGACAGGAGTACTTTATACAAACATTCAAAATCTTACTGGGCCAGGTGCTAAAGTATTGCATTATTTTAATGTTAATTTTCCGTTAAAATGGCTGTGAAACATTCAGGTGTATCAAGGTGAAAATTGATATAAATGTGAGTTTTCTGATTGTGTCTCAAAAGCCGAGAAAAAAGGCAAAATGGATTATTTATTCTCATGTATTTTAATATTATTCAGTACAAGTTTCATGAGCAACTTACGAATTTAGTAGTAGACGTAAAAGGTCTGAAAATCTGAAATATATATGCAGCATTCTGGATCATGCTTTAATGAACTTGTGTTTGTGTCTTCTAAGGATGGGTTTGATATGCATGGAGTAAGAAAAAAAAATATTTTATTCATACTTTCAATCATCTTTATGCTAAGAGTTTCTTATTTGTTGTTTGGTCAAATTACAGTTTGAAATGATGCTTAACAAACAAACAAACAAAAAAAAAAAGAGCCAGAAAATTGTGGCACCACCCACCTAAAGGCTTCTAAGACCACAGCAGAAATGGAGGGAATTTATATTTATCTGTAAAATAAAAGAGTTTTGTCATCAGTACAAACTGTAAGCATGCTGCTTTAATAGGAAATGCAAATCACGCACTGTTTTCCTACATTGTTTCAGCAGAACAGTGAAAGAAACGTCTACTGTACTCCTGCATCAAGACACAATGCTCACCCTGCATCACACACACACACACACACACACACACACACACACACACACACACACACACACACAAACAAACGCACGCACACACATGCACACGCACACATAAAGTCTCAGCCCTCCCCTCATTCTTTACCTGAGCCATCGGTGCACCTTACTCAGAAACTCTTGCAAAGGGGTTCAGCTCTCACTGAAGGGAGCTCCGCATCTGGGTGTTGGTGCCGCTGCGTCTCAGGTTGGGGTTCCCAAAAAGAAGCTCATTTTGCTTGCATTTTTCCATCCTTTGAAAGAAGCAACTTTCCTTCCTCCTCTGCTCGGCTGTCCCAACTGAAGAAACGAGCGCGCACCAGCTCCAGGCGCATTCCCTCAGCACACGTCGGCAGTATCTTCAACTTCTGCACCGCAAGGGGACATGGGTGATAAAAACGCCGGTAAGAAACTTCCACGTGCTTGTATATGAATAAGTTATGAGCTGGTTTTGTTTTGGTGTAGCAAAGATTATTTGTGTGGATTCTTTATGCACAAACTGCGGAACACAGAAAAGCTTTCAACATCATTATTATTATTATTTTTTTAAATGCAGCACATTGCTGGATGCACTTTGATAGCCCGGGCTGGAAGTTGAGGATGAGGATGCGGATGATGCTGTTTGTGTCATTAACCAACCACAGATCAGCACATGCTTCAATGCTGCAGCGCGATGCTGCTGCTGTATCCCGGCTTCATAGCTCAGTCTACCGCCTCCACTAGTTTGCACCTCACACCCTTCCAGCACGGGTCATGATTAAGACTTATCGACATGATTAGTGTGTTACAAAACATCTTACTTGCACATGGAGTGTAACCTATGTAAATATCAGACCTGTATTACACTGTTTTTACCCCCCAGTGTTGCGCATACTAAACTGCTTTATTCCCCCCTGTCGGAGCTTTGCCTTCACTCTATCGGTGCTGTCAGCTGATTTAGACAAAAAACTGCTGGCTCTCCACTTTTTCCCCCAGTGAGACGAATGTGCTGCTGTTTCCTCTACAGCCACGTCGGTGTGGCTTCAACGATCAGCATGCGTGTTGTTGACAAAGCTTTTAAACTCTGCCACCAATGAGCTATAGATGTTTGTTATATTGAGAGCTACAGTATAGGATGCAGTCTGCCGCTGCTGCATGAAAAACTATGGGCTGCCTATACTGATTACACACAACTTAAAATATGCAGCTCACTCTGAAATATCATGTGTCCTGTTGTGGTTGTGTTGGCAGTGTTTAGCAGGGTGTTAAAACACAACACATAGGCACATTCCCCTTCTTCAGATATATTTGGATAAGGGACATGGTGCCCTTGTTTAAGTAGGGTAACCTTCTCGCTTATGGTCACCCTGATCTGTTTTACCCAGCGTTTACAATAAAGCAAAAGCCAGGAGTCATGGGATATACATTAAGCTACATGTCAAGGTAACTGGGCAGGGAGTGTGTGTGTGTGGATGGGTGCAGTTTCTTGTGTACAGTTTGCATTTCACTTATGGGCTGTAAACCTGACTGATCTGCAGAGTTTATGGTCATTCATAAACAAACAAACAAACAAACAAACAAACAAACAAAAACACTTTTACACTTTTATGCTACACGTACACATGTGAATTGAGGAAATGTTAAATATAACTCCAGGACTATTATGACAATAGAAAGCATCCATAATAAAAAATGTATCCATAATAAAAAGTACTAGTCTGACCTTACACTTTAAAATATCTTTCTTTAACAGTTTGCACTGTTGTTGACTCCGTTTGTGTCGCTCTGGTGCTTGTATGGTGACAGGAAGGTTCATTTATTTGTACCCTATTATATTTGACTCACAGACTACTTTTTGTTTATTATCTGAAAGACTATATATATATTAGATATATCGATATATATATCTCCTATATATATAATATATATATATATATATATATATGGTATGACAATCTCTTTAACTACACTCATATTCTCTTGTAATATCTGTTTGCAGCTTTCTCTGGCAGTATGTCTCCATATTACCTGCTGTGACCTAACTGACTTGTGTTGTTGTTATTTGTCACTGTCCATAGGTAACCGAATTTGTTTCCCTTCTGGGAAATAATAAAGTTTTGTAATCTTAATCCAAAGGTAGGCTTACCAACTGACCAAGTGAGCATCTGCTCTGGGTCCACAAAAACCCAGAGCCAATGTGTTTGGATTTGATTGAATCTAATTTAGTACATTATTAACTCAGTAAAGGCCTTAAGTTAAGTCCTGGTTTAATTGATCTTGAGGCCATGTTTTAAAGAGGGCAGCTGTGTCAAAGGTTAATTTTAAGGCGACACTGTTACTGTGTTTATATGGTGCACATTTCTAAATTAATTTACAACATGAAACCTGTGGTTTATATTCCAGCAAAGGTATACTGAACACAATGCACTGAGAGAGGGATAAGTGTGGGGGTTAATAGGGGTCCTCTCAAGTCCCCAAGCAGGTTAATGCGGCCATGCCAGTCCCTTCATGCTGTATACACACTGTAAGTCAAGATAAATAAATTGACGTCAGTGTTTCTGTGTTCTGTTATGGCCCAGGTGTCTACCTTATGCACTCCTTCTTAACAAAGGATAAAAAAAACTCTTTAGAAAGAAGTACACACAGCCGTTTAGTGCTGGTTCATTGTTCACATCTCTCTACTCCCTCCATCTTTTAAATCCACTGTTTCTCTGTCACGCACAACACCAATCTTGACCTCTCACTTCTTATTCCCCACGTATTTGCCGCCTTGATTGTCGCGTGACTAAGAATTGTACCATATTTCTGTCTTTTCCTCACTCTTTCTTTCATTTGAGCGTACGTGACAAATTTCTTTACATTGCTGGGTGTCATTTGTTGTGCTAGTTGTAACGAAAACCTGCATTCACAAAGCAGGAAACAACATACACAATTATTAACATCACTTGTTTGGCTGGAAGATTTTAAAATTGTAAGAAGAGTAAAAGATAGTTGTATTTTTATTTACGTTATCTGTGACAAGTATCGTGTTGCTGTCTTGTTGTACTCCGATTAAGCCCAGAACCTCAAGTTTGCACACTCGTCATTTTGAAAGAGGTTTTTGGCAGCTTTACTTGATGCAACCACTAACAGTTTTGCAGAGCCTCTGATTTTAGCAACACAGACGTTGCTGTAGTTTTGCAGAATATGAGAACGCTTTGTGACATTTCAGCAAACGGTAGTTACCATCAGCAGTGACTCGCAGTGCTGTCGTAAAACACAGTGTATGTTTATCTTACCAGTTTTACCAAATCATAGATGCTATTCTTCTTCTTCACGGCACAGGCAGTTGTTGTTGTTGTTGTGGATGTCCTCAAAGCAATTAGCTCCCACCGAATGACATGCACTTTACATGTCCATTATAGTGGTGATGTTATAGATTTGCTTTATGTTTTGTCCAACTTTGAGTTAGTTCAAGGTTTATGATTACAGAATGAAAATTAACGTGACACTTTAAAATTGACCTTGGCAGGCACACTTTATGTCACATATATTTGTGCAGAGGTGTGTACTGAAAAGTCTGCACTGCATTAACACACAGCCATAATGCCACTTTGAGAAAACAGAAACAGACATGTTGTTTAGTGTCATGGATTCTAGCAAATACACTTTTTTTTATTGCGTTGTTTACCTGTAAAATTGTAAAATTAAGAGCACGACATTTTATGTCACATTAAACTTTTTTTTTTTAATAACATGACTCTTAGACGTCAGGTTTAGAATGACTAAGTGCCTTTTTCATATCATTTATAATGATTTGCTTTTCTCATTCAGCATGCCCCACTGTGTGTACCTCCACTGTAAACACTTAAACAACTGAGTCATCCTAATTTTATACTTGGATTAGTTCGAGCAGCTGATTAACATAATGCTGTACTCAAAATTTTCACTTTAAATGTAATGTCAGATAAAACGTGTTTTCCTCAATATGGACAAAACTCACAAAACTCATAGTATGTATATATTGCGTAGTGTTTTGCTTGTTTTAAGTTGAAGCTTTATTAGACTGAATCAAATCTAAAATGCCATTTAAATGGACGCACTGTATGGAAAGTTAAATTATAGATAACACATCTACAATTTAACCTTGTTGTACAGATTTCTGTGTTATGATGTTTGATTAATGCTTGGCTGCACAGCATGAATTTGTAATGATGAAGCCATCAAAGCATTTGTTGGGTTGAATAGTTTGAGGTTAAATATACTTGGAAAAGTAGTATTGCAGAAACAAACAACCAAACCTCTTATTTAGAAAAATAAATTAAAGTAAAGTAATAAACTAAAAACATGCAATATTTTTATTTCATCTGGAGGAAAATGACATTTAGATGTCGGGATGTTAACTTTTTAAAGAGGACATCTTTGAATGAATGACTAGCGTAATTACAGTACATTTCTACATGACACATTTCGATCGCAGTTACATTCAGCGCTGCTATCACATTACAAGGTGAACATTTTAACCTCTCTTGTGTTGACTTACAGTAAGGTGAAATGAGATCTGCCTTGTTTCCACAGTGTCATCACAGACAGATCTGAGATTGCTCAAATACAAACAGGACATGTCTTTTTTTGGACAGGATAAAGTTATGACACATGTGAAATCTCTGCTCCTATGGGTGTAATTTCCACTGGTGATTGGTGGAAATGTCCCCTGACTTTTAAAAATCCTATTTTTGTCCCCCTCACTTTTATTGTTTCAGGACGATTTTATAAAGTCTCTATGAACATTAGTCTTCTCACTATTCAGCCACCATAGTGCAGATGAGAGAAGAGAGGAGGAGCAGATAAAATGTTGATACGCTCATCTGACTCACCTTCACTTTTTTCTTTTCCCCCAAAGCAATGATCGGTGAGTTTTTTCCCCTGAGTTTTGCCTTTCAGACTACATGCAGTCAGTTTGGTAGAGGTTGCTGGGGCAGTATGCATTTTTCAGGTTGAAAATCTTCTTCTGCATCTATATTTTTTGTTTACAGTTAATATTCTCCTAAATAGACACTAGAATTGTACTTTAGTGGAGATTTAAATACAAAATTATTCACCATATTATATAGTATCTCTAAAGGAAACTAAAAACTAAAACTAAAGGCTTACTATTTAAAATAATACAATTGTTTTGTCCATGTTAACAAGCCAGGCAGTTCTACTGTAATACATGATGTGTCAGTCATTAATTAGATATTTGGGACCTGGACAGGTTTGCAATCTTTTAAACAGCATAGAGCTATAACCCTTATGTCAGTGTACAATATGTCATATACATGACACATCCATCCATCCATTATCCGTAACTGCTTATCCTAATCAGGGTCACAGTGGGGCTGGAGCCTATCCCAGCTGAGTTTGGGCGAGAGGCAGGGTACACCATGGACAATTTGCCAGCTCATCACAGGGCACATAAAACAAACAACCATTCACACTGACATTCACAGCTACGGGCAATTTAGTGTCAGCAATTAACCTATTAAGTGCAAGCCTTTGGACTGTGGGAGGAAGCTGGAGTAAACATGACGCACATATTTGTTTTATCTAATCTCATTGAGTGGAGATTAGAGAAATTATCCTACACCTTTATACGTAACCTTTCTCTCCACCTTAAGACCTTCTTTACGTGTGTATTACATTTCTTTGTCTGTCTCCAGCTAATCATCCTATAAGTATGAAAGACACTGTACATATGTGTACATAAAGTCATTTTACGGTCTGTGTCTTTGTGTTATGGTTTGGCCAGAAGTCTGTCTGGTAAATATTTTGTTGATTTTTAGTTCCTGGCTGTGCCCTCTGTGCTATCGCCCCCCTTTACTCTTTTTTTCCCCTCCTCATGCTCTCTCTGCATATAGTGTTGATTGGCTCTGCAGTATAGGACGGTATAGTGGGAGTTGAATATACAGCACCATCACCATATCTGTGACTCTGGGTCTGATGCCAGCTTCCTCCCTCCACCCATTCTTTCTTTACTCCTCTCTGACCTTTCCCTATTTGCATGGATGCTGTTGTTGAGGCATTTTGCCGACCTGAAACATCCTTTTACACACTTTGTATATATTATACACTGTGAGGGTGTGTTCCCAGGGTAGGCAGTGCCATATAATGTGTTGTTTTTATGGTGCAAGGTTATATGAACACCAAAAATATTGGATACACAGTGAAATACTGTAAAAATGCAGTAGTGTGTTGAGTTAATACTGCAGCAGTGTTTGTGCAGAGCGCCTTTGACCACACAATAATGCCTGAGTACACACTAAACATTTGTGTTTTGTTTTTTACTGAACCCGAATGCTTTAAAACTAGTGATGTATCCTTCTTTCTCCTCCCCTGTCTGCTTCAGCATCAGATCCCTCTGCATCTTATTTTAGTCTGAGTGTTTTATGTTATGGCACCCCCTAGAGTAGAACCTTGCACATAGTTTTTCTTTTATGACAATTTAGTGCAACGATCCTGTGCCAAATTACATAGTGATATTTAGAGTTTTGGCTCTCCAAGTCATGATTATCAAAAACAACAACAAAACGATTTGAATTAATTAAAAGGGAATCAAATGGTAGATAGCACACATTTGTGAACTTTATACATTTGGAATTACAAATGGGATTGGGTCTCACATGCATTATCCCAAGTGAGTTTTGAGTAATATTTTTGTGTGAGCTGTAGTTTGTAAAAAAACAAACAAACACACAAAACAGTTTCCATTCTATTTTGTTGTTCTTGTACATGTTACTAACCTGCCTGCTTAATTAAATGTTTCCTGTTTAAATTATGAGGCACCTTTATTTTGAAAGGTACTTACTCAGCAATGTAGTAACTTAGTACTTACTTAGTTTTATTTTAAAGAACTTGTACTTTACTTGAGTGTTTTCATTTTATTCTACTTTTATACATTATGTTATTAGACGGCTTTAGTTACTTAACAACTAATTTAAATTATGATTTATTGTTGCTGATAAAACAACTCAATAATCTATTAAACTTAATAAAGTTCAGATTAGCTACACTGTGACCAACTCTCCAAGTCTAATAATCAAATTATATCATTCATAAGCACTCACAGGGGCCAATTAGTACGTTTACTCTTGATATTTTAAATAGCTTACACTGCAGTTTCAATGCAGGGCTTTTACTGAAGAACCTCAATACATTATTCATGCTGTCTGTTTCTGTCAACAAGTGACTAGTTTGCCTCGTGCCTCAGGGCATGATCAACTTTATTCACTCACACATTTATTACTCAAGTCACGTGACTACCACATGCACATATGTAAGCTCTGATTCTTCTAATTCTTGTTTAAACACTTGTGGCACACACACACACACACACACACACACACACACACTGATGTGTTGATACCTGGGCTTCCATAGCGCACTGTGACTTAACCATAGGAAAAACTTTCTGCCGGTTATGTATAAAGTAAGTGTAACACCTTTGTCTTTAAAGCGGTGGGCTGCAGCTGACGTAGGCTCTGCGTTGTCCGCTTGTTCCCAATGGTACCTGAGGAAAAAACAGAGAGAGAGAGAGAGAGAGAGAGAGAGAGAGAGAAACTATTGGCTCTTGGGGGGCCCCAACATCTGTGCAGCTCTCGTCTCCTTAAACTGTATGAGCGCCGCATTACCTCACTCGTGGCCGGCCCGCCACTTACCCCTGCAGTTTAACTTTGGCGTGCATGCTTTCCATAACAGTGATTGATTGGCTGTTATAACGACCAATATACCATTCTTGGGTTCAGGTGATGATAAATGGGCCATCTACTGTACATCCACTGATGAAGATGTGTAAGATGTCTTTGAAAGCTCCTGAAAAGCTAGTATGTTTGTTGTTGTTCTAGGGCTTTTGATCAGCTTTCACGATCTTCATCAGCAGATAGAGTTTGCCCAAGTTCGCATGGTGTTATAGATATTCTAATGTGCGTATTTTAAGTATAAAATTAAGGACACTCCAAATCAAAATCTTCATTTACAAATAGCACACAATAATTTGTACTTTACAAAACCTAGAAATGTACTTGACTCCTCTTTTTTTAAATGCAAGAGGTACATTGGCCACTCACACTCCAAAAAGGGCTCCGCCAATATGAGCTGCATGGTCAAACAGCCGCCATCCCAGAACAAGTCCTGCTGTATCGATGGCGATGAGCGCTTTCAGAGCCTTTCAGACCAACGACAGGAATCCGAAGTTACACACGATGTAAACTGCACTAAAAAAAAAAAAATCTACCACAGGTATCTTTCTGCCATGCATTCCGACATGCATACTTACACATTCACTCACACACACTGGACTTTGTCCGTTTCGTTCATGCACAGATTTACATCTATTCCCTGCAGCGAAAACACAACATGGGAACCGTCAACAACACCCTGTTAAATGTGTGAATCATGTTTAATTCATGTTACACTTCAGAGGTGTGTGTCTACATGACAGGAAAAAGATTCCATACAATACATGGCACACACACACACACACACACACACACACACACACACACACACACACACACACACACACAATCCCCATGTACACACACATACTGTTCATCACTCACATTTCCTGCTGTGAAAGTGATCATAGGGAGGAAGATTATGCCTAGTTTGGCCTCTGGCACTTTTGTACAGACTGCAGCCAGTACTGCCATGACGGCACCTGACTGTGGATCAAACAAAAGACGTGTGAAAAGATTAGGATTATTGTACTTCTTCTGCGGAAAGCTGTATGAAGATTTTAGCAAATACCTTACCGCTCCTAATGATGGATAGAGGCGCCCACTGGCTGCTTTACACATGTAACTAACCATAGTAGAAATCACACCTAAAAATAGACAGTATGATTGAGATATCAGTCTTTCTTCTCCCCCCAAAAACTCAATTCATCACTTCTAGTCCTATTCTTTGTGAGGCTCACCAGCAGACAGGTAGACTGCGAGAAACTGTTCCCTCCCTAAGAGAGAGACAATTCCTGAGGAGAATGTCCACAGGACATACATGTTGGCCACCATGTGGATAATAGAGTAGTGGCTGAAGGAGGACAGTACCATGGGAAGGTAGCGTGTTTCTGTTGACAGAAGAGAAAAATGGCTTTAACCATACAATGCCTTTATTGTCCTTGCGCAAGCACGTTGTGTTATTTATTTCATTTCCCATAAAAAACAACAAGAGCAGGCATACTCACTGGAGGCTGGGTTGGAGGTGAAGTACTTAATCATGCTTCTTTGCATCGAAGGCATCCGCCAGCAACACAGGACTACAGCATTAACTGCAATGATACCTGGACAAAAAATGTGGGACTATAGTAAATGTGTAAAGAAGCTGATGGTTGCCTTGAATCTGAAGAAACACAGCAACAGCATAAGTCTGTGCCCGCGACATAAGTTACCAGTGACAGTCCTCTGTCCTTCTGTGAGGCTACTCCAGAAGTCGTCCATCATGGACATCAGGAGGATGAGCTGTCGCTGGAAGCCTGATAGCTGTTTCCACCAGTCATGCCAGTATGCCATGTCCTGGGAGCCCTGGTAATATATGAATGCAAGCAGCCGATTAGATACACTGGTTGACAGCAGTGGAGGGGAGAGCCAGCAGTTTGTCATCATCACCTGTGAGACGTTTTCTGCCTCATCTTCATCTTTTGCAGACTGAACTCTCGACTTCATGGTCTCGTATTGCAGAATGGCTGCAGCACCAAAGGAGCACCCTGTAAACTGACATGGGGTCAGACAAAAACCCAACACCATCATACAGTCCCATGCATCTATTTTCTCTTATTTAGCAGAAAAAAAAAAAAAAACAAGAGGAGTTTAACCTACCCCTACTGTGAACATCAGCGGTTTGAAAAGGGTCGGTCTGGGGACTTTGGGAGGAGGTGGGGGACCCGGTGCGCCAGCCTCAGAGAGGTTTGTTTCTTGGGTGACATTTCCTTTCTTTGTATCTGGCCTTTTGGCTTCCCGACGGAAACCACATCTCTGTTGGTTGCAGGAGTTGAGTCTACCGATTTAAAAAAAATAAAAATAAAGTGTAACCACAAGGAGGAAGTATTAAAACCTAATTTACAGATAGACAGCTTAAAAAAAAGCAATATAACAACCCTGCAGCGAAAAGTGTGACGCTTTTTTCTCAACTGGTGATTCACCTCTGTGATAAATATTCTGCGGTTGTATAATCTCTAAGTCTGTAGGGCTGCAACTGATGATTATCTCCATTAGTAAGTCATTGTTTGGTCTGTGAAATGTCAGAAACAAGTGAAAAATGGCCTAAATAATGGCCTACAGTGATATTTTCTTGTTTTGTCTAGTTTAGTTCACTATCACATAAGACAAGGAAAAACAGCAAACCATCACAATTGAAAAACCAATACTGTTTACTGTTATTTACTCTTTATTTGTTTCTTTAGTAATTGTTTTATTGTACAATGTTAGTCTGACCAACAGCCTTATGGTTTCACTGATCATTTAATGCAAGCAGCATCTGTGTAAATGTGGAACTATAGGTTTAATAGGTGAGTAGCATGCAGGAAAATTGCATAACTACCCTGCAGATTAAAACCACAGCTATTTATTCATCACGAAGGGTGCTGGCTGCAGACTTTTTACTGTCAACAGACGAAACGTACAGCTGACTCTTTACAATGACAGCCGGAACAGTTAGATAATAACACACACACACACACGCTGCTGGCGCAGGCAAACACACACGTCGTGTCAATGTCACTGCGGAGTCAACACCTTTATATCCGACCTCACCTGGAGCTCTGTGAGGTAGTGTTGGTGGATCTGGTCAGCTCTGTTTTGGCCCATTTCATTACACATCCTCTCCACGCCATGTTTGTCATGACCTCCTGTCTGAAGCCCGACCCACTGGAGTCAATGCTGCGTTCACTGACTCGTCTGAAAGCTCCGGCTTTCTGGCTTTCTCTTGGTGTTGTATCTTTTGGTGGAGTGAAAGGAAGCGAAGGTTCTTTGTGTGGCTAAAAAAATAAAAATATATTGGTTTCTATTTACTCATTTAATGAACAAAATGTGAAAAACGAGTACCATGTGAAGTAGCAGCCTCTGGGTTTTTTTTAACTTTTTGTTCATTTGTACACTTTTCAGCTTTCCCTTACTAGTCCAGTTTGCACTATTTGTATTTATTTACATTTTAATCCAATCAATCCAATCCACTTTATTTATATAGCACGATTTTAGCAAACACAGGGTTTCCAAGGTGCTGCACAATACGATAGAACACAATGAATAACAATATAGAAACACGACAAAACATCAAGTAGATAATAGAAAGATAGAAAACAATAAAAATAAAATGAATAAAAGGCACTAGATAAAATAAATAAAAACAGACAAAAATAAATACGTAAATAACAAAAAGCATGTATGCACATAAAATCAACCATCTACATGGTGTTAAAAGCCAAAGAGAAGAGGTGGGTTTTAAGAAGGGTTTTAAAATGAGACAGAGAAGAGGCCTGTCTCACGTGCAGCGGCAATTCTACAGATTTTACAGACACACTTAACTTGGTCATATTGCTTTTTATATATGTATCTATGCTATCCAAATTAAATAAATAGCATGCAACTGCGGTGGCCTTTCCCCCTACGTTTATTCATTGTCAGAACTAAGCAG
This sequence comes from Larimichthys crocea, assembly GCF_000972845.2. Taxonomy (NCBI): domain Eukaryota; kingdom Metazoa; phylum Chordata; class Actinopteri; family Sciaenidae; genus Larimichthys; species Larimichthys crocea. The sequence continues at coordinate 14,318,774 of NC_040022.1, forward strand.
ATATATGTATGTGCACAGTTTATTTAAACCCTTGCTAAACCTAAATAACTGCCAGCCTTACAAATACTATCACCTAGGCAACCTATGTGCAAATATGTCCACAGTTAATAGTAAAAACCTGTATATAGATACTTTGTTATTGTCCATTTTATGTGCACTGTGTGTAAATACATTGAGAGCTACTAGAAACCAAGGAGTTATTGCTTCTTTAGTATAAAGTTGTTTTTCATTCTGAAATAATAGTTGAACTTGAAAGCAGCAGAAGGTGCGGACCTGGATGTCTTTGTGTTTTTCCATAGGCAGCACTTCACTTCCCTCTAGTGGCGTATTAAAATACAGATTTATCAGCTGCAGGAAACCTTTCCAGCAAAGTCACAGTGATGGAAAGTAACTAAGTATTGTACAGTTACTGAAGTAATGGATTTCAGTACAGGTTTGAGGCCTGTTTTAACAAATTTGTACTACTTCTACAGCACTTCTAAAGGAAATATTGTACTTTTTATTACACTCCATTCATTTAATAGCCTGTGTCTATGCAGATTAAAATTTTATCTATATCTATAATTTTATCTATAACTAATGATTAGTTTGTAAAATATGATGCATGGGCCCTTTATACAGTCCGCATTTTGACAGAGTACGAAAAGCACAGGGGTAAATAGTAACATGAATCGCGAATGAATGAAATCCATTTAGATGCCTCAGTTTTCAGCTTCCTGATGTTGGTCGCGTTGGGTCACTGTCACAGTATAATGATATCTGTGCTATTAAACTTCAAAGTTGGACATCAATGCCTCAGTGCACAGTCCAGTAATGTAATATAATCACTGCATGAGTTTTACTTCTGATACTTTTAAACTTTCTACATTATTCTTTAAAACATTTGTAGTACATTTGTTTGATTGTAATTTGTTTCAATTATATATTTTTGGTACTGTATTTTTATATGTATTACTACTTTTACTTACATAAAAGATCCAAACACACCTTCCAATGCGGACCCATTTACAAAAGAAAAGAAAAAAAAGACAATAGAAAGAGAGAACAGAAAAAATGAATGTGAAAGTTCTGATGCAGAAAGTGAGAGCGCTGTACAAAATGTGCTCAAAAAGTATGAAAATATTAGCAAAAAGGGTAACGAATGACTTATTTTGCCTCTTCTTCTTGTTCTAAATTTAGCACATTGAAGTTTGTTTTCGTTAAAACAAGAGAGAAAGTCGAGGGATTCTTGGTAGCGGTAGCTGAACAGTATTGATGACACTAGGTGTTGCTATTGGCATCTGGACAAGTTCCACAAACTTCTCATAAGCTTGCCAGTGACTCCAGAAATAGGTGAAGACGATAAAATTTACAGTGAGAAGGCTGCACTGCAGTGTCTGCAGAGTAACTAGGGCTCTCCTCCAATGTAATACCTGCACTTGACTTGGTGGGCCACATTAGCTATAGACAATATTGCACAAAGAAATGTAAATGTAGAGCTGTAATAGAGCTATGGAATACTGAAAGAAGTTTAGAAATAGGCAGGTAATTAATCTTAACTGTAGCAGGCATTGCATCCTGTGGGGCCATTATATTACCATCTCATACTTCTGCCAGAAAATTATATAGTTTTACAAAAAAGTGTGGGGTGTAGAGGTTTCAGGGCAAAGATACAGTGTACAAAGAAAGGAGAGAAATATGCCTTTGCCACTGTATGGACCCAAGGACACACTGCCAAGTCAGATGATATCCTATGGGTGCAGGTCTGGGGCAGAGGAGGACACGAGGGAGATGTGGAAGAGGAGGAGGAGGGATGAAGAGAGCAGGAAAAGGGAAGGGATGACAGTGAAAAGAGTGAGCACAGGCCAGATTGAGGTGGGGAGGCCAAAGAGAGGAACAGAAAGAGGGAGGAGAGTAGACGAAAAAAGGGTGAGAATCATAAATATTTAAGCAGCCGCAGAAGTTAACTTAGGTAAAAAAGCTGTTTGTGATGTGGATTTTGGCATAAGTGCTGCAGACCTGCCGTGTAACAACACAACCCGCATGCAAACACACACATTCATCTCTCCCTGAATCTGTAGAGGACTATAGGTTCCTTTCTGATCAATGCAGTGCATTTTTTCTCCCAGCAGAGGTGTCCTCTTTCAAGTCCCCTCATCTCATTGATTTGATGCGAACCGACGCCTGCCAGGATTCAGCCTGCGTTGGAGTCAGGGCAGCAAGGCCTCGGTCATGTGACAGGAAGTGTGATGTGTGAAACTTGTCGTTCGTGTAGGACACCGATTCATTCTTACTGCAAATATGTCTAGATAGAGTGAATAATAAAAGCAACTCTTAACATTTGGCTCCCGTGATTGAGCAGTGATTTGGATCCACAGGCATGATGCTGAATGTCATTTGGCCTTGAGGCTTCTATTTCAGCCCAAAGGCTTGAAACATCTTATACCAGCAGCACAGTCTTTTTATACCATCAGAGGAAACTCTAGCTGTTATCATAGCGTCCCATCAGGGTGCTGACGAGGAGCTTTCTAAGACATGGATCAATGGGCCAGTTAGATAATACCACAGTGTGACTTGTATTCTGTTTTTTTTTTCCTTGCATAGATTTTGAGACTCATTGGTGGTCAGTGTGTGATTGTGGTATTTTTTTGAGAAGTTGTCCTCAGCTGATTTGCACAATCATACCTTATGTCCTGGACCCCAAGTGAGATTTCAAATAACTCCAGTGCAAAGTCCTGATGTATATTTTACCAAAAATGCCACAGAGGATGGTGCACAGCATAACAACATCAACCTCTCACTAGTCTAACTGATAAACAGAATTTCAAGGTGTTTTTGTAAAGGTTTGTTTTTTTTATTTTTTAAATGGAGGTAAAAATGAGAGGGACACTTAAATAAAAATGAGAGCAGCACGCGCTGTACCTCTGTGTGCATATCTGACCTGGCAGTTTACACTGATTTGATTACACAACACAAGCAACTTCCTCAAGAGCTTTTTGCACAAATCCATTACACTGGAACAGCCAGCTCATTCTGAATGCACAGTACAGTCCTTGTATATACTGTACACAATGTCAGAATCGGAATTCTACTGCAGTATAATCAAATAACAGCCACAATAAAGAGTCAAATGCTCAGGACATGACTATTGATCTATGATTCATTCATTAAATATTAATGCCTCAGCGAAAATATCATCTGCCTTTGCTAACAGTAAAGCAACACGGTTTTCAGCAGGTGTGTGAGCTCATTGCTGTAGAGGTGGAAGTGGAAATGATTTATTGTTAATATTGTTATGAAGAATGCATAAAACACAAGTGTACTGGCATTTGGTGAATTTAGAATAGACAGGAGTACTTTATACAAACATTCAAAATCTTACTGGGCCAGGTGCTAAAGTATTGCATTATTTTAATGTTAATTTTCCGTTAAAATGGCTGTGAAACATTCAGGTGTATCAAGGTGAAAATTGATATAAATGTGAGTTTTCTGATTGTGTCTCAAAAGCCGAGAAAAAAGGCAAAATGGATTATTTATTCTCATGTATTTTAATATTATTCAGTACAAGTTTCATGAGCAACTTACGAATTTAGTAGTAGACGTAAAAGGTCTGAAAATCTGAAATATATATGCAGCATTCTGGATCATGCTTTAATGAACTTGTGTTTGTGTCTTCTAAGGATGGGTTTGATATGCATGGAGTAAGAAAAAAAAATATTTTATTCATACTTTCAATCATCTTTATGCTAAGAGTTTCTTATTTGTTGTTTGGTCAAATTACAGTTTGAAATGATGCTTAACAAACAAACAAACAAAAAAAAAAAGAGCCAGAAAATTGTGGCACCACCCACCTAAAGGCTTCTAAGACCACAGCAGAAATGGAGGGAATTTATATTTATCTGTAAAATAAAAGAGTTTTGTCATCAGTACAAACTGTAAGCATGCTGCTTTAATAGGAAATGCAAATCACGCACTGTTTTCCTACATTGTTTCAGCAGAACAGTGAAAGAAACGTCTACTGTACTCCTGCATCAAGACACAATGCTCACCCTGCATCACACACACACACACACACACACACACACACACACACACACACACACA